>NC_057796.1:450760789-450868548 GCF_018294505.1 Triticum aestivum
CAACCGCCGCGCACTTCCCCTGCCCGGGCCCGCTAGTCATTGCCCCTAGCGCACCCCTCGCTTGCCTCCTTCCTCGCCGACGCCGCCGGCAAGTTGAAAATGATACATAGATAGTTCACCATAGCATACTACATAATGAAAATGATACATAGATAGTTCAACTACTCGTTGTTTTCCGGCTCCGACTCGGTAATGTCCTCCTCAGACGTCTACAAGTAGGCGTCAGCATGCCGCTCGTCCTCGGAGTCCCAGGACAACGTGTTCGGTTGAGCGGCTTGCTTCCGCGCATGCTTGTCCTCCCGATAGGCGGCTCGCTCCTTTCTCCTCGCCTCCCTCTCCATCCTCCGTTGCTTGTAAAACTGGCGCTCGTTGACGATGTCCTGCGGGAAGCGTTCGCGCCACTCCTGGCTTCCACGTCCATCTCCGCGATCGCTAGGCGACGTTGCCGCCTCCGGTTGTCACGACGATCCTCGTCCGTGAAAAGCCGCGGGAGATGCGCGAGATCCTGCGCGCGCTGGCTCATCGACACGTCGGGGAAATTCATATCCCAACGAGGCCGCCGGAGGCGCCACGCCGCCGCGTCGTACGCACGGGCCGCCTCCTCTGCGGTGTCGAAGGTGCCGAGACTGAGCCGTTTTTCGCCGAACGAGATTTCGGAGGAGAAGACGCCGGAGCGGCGCTCGCGGACTCTGCGGAAATCAGCAGCGCCCAGGCGGCGCATCGACATGGTGGCGCAGAGGCGAGAAAGAGAGGAGGCACGCATGAGCGCCGGAGGTGGAGAGGAGAGGAGAGGAGAGGAGAGGGGAAGTGTGCGTCCACCGGCGTGGGGTAGGCTTTTTATAGTCGCGGGCGGGCGGCGTCCGCGTGGTCGCCGAGCATACGCGTGGCGCCGCGCCGTCACTGCGCCGCCCGTGAGGCATCAATGGATGCCGGCGCGGCAGCGCGCCGCAGCTTTGGCATTGATTCCCCCCGCGGGAACCGAGGCGATGAGGAAGACGAAGCGACGAGGAGCACCGTGTCGCTGACTCGGGGGCCCGCGTTTAGTTCACGCCAAAACCGTTTCACCCGGCGCCCCCAAGCGCCCCCCAGCGCGCCGGGTTCGGCTTGGGTCTGCCGGCGTCAAATTCGGCTTGAGCCGGCGAAAAATGGGCTTCTGGGGGCGTGGCTGGGCCGATTTTTGTGCGCCGGCGCGAAAATATCGCCTGGGGAGGACGTGTTGGGGGCGCGGCTGGAGATGCTCTTAGAAATTTAGTGTCTACCTACAACTCATACCCGTAAATTCAAATATAAGACCTAAGCCTTTTTGGTAATCAACCATTTGACTTGCTTGTAGGTAATAACAAGAATTCTAGGATCACATCTGATGGTGATGCTGAATCAGAGGCTGACTCTCCATTGACAAAAGGGACACTTCTCGACCTTTATTCAGGTCCTGGTGTAGTGTCTGGTGTAGTGTCCACCGGCTTGTGCCTGGGTGCAACAATAGCTTGGTCATCAACTCCAAATGGTATAATTCTACCTTACTTGTTTAAAAGTACAAGTTAGTGATTTCTCTTCAATACCATGTGCATATATAATATCATTCTTTTAAATATTTCCAGCGACGGGTTGTTGATCTTAATAGTATGTATGTGAGCCCTTCAAGTTTAACCATCCAAGCACAGAGGTATGTCGCAATGCATCTTATACGTATGCTATAAAAGTACTCTCTCTAATCTACCGAATATAAATTGTCTTGATTTTTTTAATGTTTTTGTAAGAAAAAGGCAGAGAATTTTCTAGCCTTTCTTAAGGAATGGAATCTCCTATGCGACACGTATATCCATAACAATTAGGCTGATGGCTTTAGCTGATTCGTTGAAGGATGAAGAGGCAGACCATGAACTTCGAAAATGCAAACCCGTCGTAGAGAAACTTACAGCGATCTGCTATAGTGGCGCCAAGAGGAAAAATTGCATATACTTCAAAGGTATTACTTTCATTCCCATGGATGGAGCAAAATTGGGAAGATACCTGGGAGTCCATTGAGAAACTCCGGTTGATAATTATTAGACATTGTCGATAAGCTTTTATTTAATGTGCACTAACCTTTTTTCAGTGTTCAGTCAATGTCCATTTGAAATTAAAAAATTTGTTCAAGAAGGTGGCGTAAAAATTTACCACTGCCTATGAGTGCCTGCGATCTTTTTCCTAGATTTTTAGCTCAACGCTGTATTGGTTGGTACTCCCTTCGTCCGGGTTTATTAGGTCCCTTTCATTTTGGGCTAAAGTTTGACCAACAAATTTAACTAATGAAATCTAATTATATGTCACAAAAATTATACCGTCGGAAAGCACTTTCAAATACAAATCTAACAATGTACGTTTGTAGCATATATTTTATATTTTATTAGTCATATGGATGGTCAAAGTCTGGTTCAAAATACTAGGGGGCCTATTAAATAAGCACCGAGGTAGTACTATTTGTGACTTTACATTTTAAAGGGCGACATTGATGTCTTCTGCATGATTCAGCGGGCACAACGGGCATACAAACTGTGAGCAGCCCTTACAAGATGACAAGAATAGACAGATGGTCGTATTTATGGATACTGTGTTCTTCCTTAGACCAAAGTTCTTTCAATGTTGCCCAAATTCTTAAATTCGTTGGTGGTTCTGTTGGTAGATATGCCTTGAGCCGCAGATGGCTCGAGGCATATCTATCAACGGAACAATCAATGAACTTAAGAATAATATCGACAACGTTCTTCATGAGAACGAACTTTGGTGTAAGGAAGGACACGATGTCCATAAATATGACCATCTATCTATTTTTCTCATCTCGTAAGGGTCGATCATAGTTTCTATTCCGATTATGCCCACTGAATCTTTGATAAGGCAGCCCCCGCACAAGACGCCCCTTAAAATGTAAAGTCATAAGTAAATGTTATCAACCAATCTAGTGTTGGGCTAAAAAACTAGGAAAAAAACAGTGAGCACCCAGTGGTAAAATTTTACGCATATAGCATTCTAACAAATTGATTAATTTTAAGTGGGCAACGACTGAACATTGAAGAAGGATTAGTGAACATTAAATAAAAGTTTCCCGACAATGTCAAATAATAACGAGAGTTTCTCAATGTACTCCCGGGTTTCTTCCCTATCATGGTTTATCCATTGCACCGGTTAAAAAATTGTATTCGAACAACATATACAGTAAAAAGTGTAGCAACACTAAAAATGAGCAAGATGAGAACGAACTAAGCATCTTGAAATATACATAATTTTCTCTCTTGGCGCCACCATAGCAGCTCGCCGTAAGTTTCTCTACGATGGGCTTGCATTTCCTAAGCTCATGGTCTTCCTATTCATCCATTCACGAACGAGCTGAGCCATCAATCTTATTGTTATGTATGTACATGTTGCATAGAAGATCTTATTCCTTAAGAAAGGCTAGAAGATCCCATGCTAACCTACATAGGCAACGGCCTACGGAGGCCCGTATGCCTGCACTCAATTCTCCCTACTCGGATCGATTACTATTGTCCGGGAGCTTCCATGGCTGCGCCATGGTGTTGGTAGCCGCCTCCAATCATCCCAATATTGCTAGCCGGCACATCGAGGACGTGGTCCCTCAATGGCGATGATATTGTCCCGCACCGGTAGCTGCGTCCTCGCGAAGGCTGCTAGGGTTAGCCACATCAGCACGTGTGGCAGCTAGACGATAGGGTGGCGGCGTCCTTGAAGGGTTTGGCCGGCGAATGGGGCTAGAGTGGCGGTGGCGAGTTTTTTAGAGGAGAAGGAGGCAAGATTGCGGCGTTGATTGAGGAGAGAGGCGAGGAGCGAGCGGGGGAGATGGGGTTGTTCGACTATTTATCATTACGCTCAGGAGGAAGATCTACTGACAGGGGAGTGGGTGGGAGGAAAAATCCGGCAGGGGGGTGGGTGTGAGGATTGGATGAAGGCTAGGCAGGATGCAATCAACATGGAAGGAAAGTAAAGCTTAGGTTCTTTTTAGGTATTACCAGGCAATTACCCATGCTTTGCAACGGGACATAAATATTCTAGTGAACTAATATGGTTGTATACCAAAAAGTACACTTAGAACATAAAAGTAACATAAGAAATCATGTAGCAAAGAAACAACCAAAACCTGCAGCCGGCAAGAAATGATCTTCCCAATTGAAAAAAATGCAGAATGTAACTTTAATTGTTTTAGATCTGTTGCAATATGAACCCTAACTAATATTATAAAAAATCTACTATGTTATATGAATTCTCATAACGAAATGAAAGAAGTAACTGCAGTGCCCTACGTGGCACAGTGATTTTCAGAAATATTTATATACCATGTGAGACAAATAGTTGTGTTCTACTTTAAAAAGGCCAGATTATAAGGAACCTTTGTTCTAACAAGAACGAGATTTTCAAAGTTTTCACTCTTAAGCATTATAATCTTTGATCATGAAAAAAGGGTCTGCACGCAGTTTATAACTGGAAGGAAATAAAATGTGTACCTTTCAGAACGTCCAACAACCTTGCATTGTATTGCCTCGCCAGTCTCAGGATACGCATAATGGATATGGTCATTAGGTGGTGTGTTTTTTGCAAAGACATGTACAATGACCGGTAATAGCACGGATAAGACACCGATGCATCATCGTTAATAATTTAATAAATTAAACAGGCAATGTGCAGCAAATCAAACAACACTTGAAAGATCTATATGGATTACCGGTAGTGGAGGTTGATAGGCCAGGAATGCCTGCATGACAAGAAAGTGTTTAGAAAACTTAGGAAACAAATAAAAAATATAATAAGTCCAACAAAAAGAGCTAGAGAAACTTATTAATGGTGTGCTCATGAGTTCCATCGCTTTGGGTGTGGCGACGCGGGCCATGCTCGATGGCACGATGGAGGCGATCGAATCCTGGCGTGATCCATGGGTTATGCATATCATGGTTTTGAATATTATGAGGACAATGGATTCATAGGTGGTCGTAGCAGCGTACTAGTTCCGTCGTTCCGGCCTCTGAACCGGTGACACAGATCGATCAATGTTGTTGATAAGAATATGTGCTTTCGACCAGCTATATATATCATCAGATTCTACCTTGATATCAGCATTGATTTGATCCCAGTACAAGCAATTAAATGATTCTTAAAAAAAGTAGGCAGCAGTAAATTAAGCTCCATTTCTCCCTGCAGATTGCGACATGAATATCCACTAGAGTTAATACTCCTACTTCTCTAACTTACAGATGTTATTCCTTTCTTACCCGTTTGTGTATAGACAGGGAGAAATCTGTCTGGTTACATTGGCAGAATAGTCGAGTTCTTCGAGGGCGTGGACAAGGGCCGCTACTTCACGGTGGTTTTTACGTATAGAAGATATGATGATATGCGAGGAGAAACTTTTCCAAGAACACACCCATGAACCGAGGCACGTGTTCTTGTCCGATGAAATGAACGACAATAAACTTGACTGCATTGTGTCGAAGGTCAATATCGTCCAGATTGATCCAAAGTGGGAATCTATGATGCCTGCCTCATTCATCTATATTTTCTCATTTTTTAACACACCATGTCGTACCTCGATCCAGAAGCCAAGGCTCGAGTGGCGACTGATGGGGACCTATATATCAACATGGCATATAGCGTCCCCTAATCTATTTTTGCAAATATCACACAAGGTAATTGTTGCACCAATTCCCAACTCCCACCATTGGCTATGCTTTGCACAATACAATAGTGTTATATGCAAACTAATTCTATACTGATGTGCGCTCTCCTTTGAATTTTTTGATTTAAATTTGTTGCAAACCCAGTAGATGTTCAAAATTAACTACAAGGCTTCGAAGATTTCTTAAAACACATGTGAAACCAAGTTCAGTGTGGTCGATCATAATCATGTAAATTCTGAAATTTAGTGTCCACCTACAACTTGTGGCCATAAATTGAAATATAAGACCTAAGCCTTTTTAAATCAAATATTTGAGTTTGTAGATAATAACAAGAATCCGGGAAACATTTCTGATGGTGATACTGATTCGAAGGGTGACTCTCCATCGACAAAAGCAACACTTCTCAATCTTTATTCGGGTTGTGGTGGAATGTCCACCGGCTTGTGCTTGGGTGTAGTAATAGCTGGTCTTCAACTCCAAACGGTATATTGTGTCGAAGGTCAATATCATTTGGAGTTGAAGACCAGCTATTGCTACACCCAGGCACAAGCCGGTGGACATTCCACCACAACCCGAATAAATGTCGAGAAGTGTCGCTTTTGTGGGTGGAGAGTCAGCCTCCGAATCAACATAACCATCAGATGTGATCCCAGAATTATCGTTATTATCTACAAGCATGTCAAATGTTTGATTACCAAAAAGGCTTACATCTTATATTTGAATTTATGGGTACAAGTTGTAGTTGGATACTAAATTTCAGGCTTCAACATGATTATGATCGGTTGAACTTGGTGGCAAAATAGTTTCACATGTGTATTTTAAGAAATCTTCAAATCCGAATAGTTAATTTTGAAAATCTAATGGATTTATAATAAATTTAACTACAAATATTCAAAGTAGAGGGCATGTCAGGATAGAATTAGTTTGCATAACAACACCATTATATTGTGCAGTAGGGACGCTATATGTCATGTCCAAATATAGGTCCCCGTCAGCTGGCAGTCGAGCCTTTTCTTCTGGATCGAGCTGCAACAAGGTCCGTAAAAGATGAGAAAATATAGATAAGTGACACAGGCATCACATATTCACAAATTTGGATCAACCTGGACAATGTTAACCTTCCACACAATGCAGTGAAGTTTATTGTCGTTCCTTTCATCGGACAAGAACACACACATCGGGTCATGGGTGTGGTCTTGGAGGAGTTGTTCCTTCGATATCACCGTATCTTCTAGACATAAAACCACCGGCAGGTGAGGTAACGACGATTGTCCATGCCCTCGAAGAACTCGACTATTCTACGAACACAATTATGCACAAGGAGCATCCATTCAGAGGTGAGCTAGAGATGAAAACTGAAGAGATCTAGCGGTGTTATGTTTCACCGAGACGTGGATGTCGTCCCCTATGGAGTAGATTAATTATGCCGTCGACCATGGTAGCGTCATAGTGGGACCTCACTTAGACGTCCTGGTTGACGGCGGTCCTGCTCAAACACACCCAACACCGATGCCAAAGATAGCCAAGATCGAGATGGATCAATTCAACGGCCCTTGGTGGATTTACCGAAAGATAGGAAAATAGATTGACGTTGTGTTACCTGCTTTGGGCGTGGTGTCGATGATATTGGTTGGGCCACTTGCTGCGAACCTCATCGGTAAGGAATGGCTCATCGACGAACACAATCATTGTCCTTGGGTGTAGGATCCTCGGCGCAGGTCATCCTGCTTCATCGTTGATCTCTTGGCCTTCTTCATCTTGCCAGACACCGACGGATTGTCGCGTGGATGCTTGTTAATGACGGCCACCTCCTGCTTCCGATACTTGATGACGGGTGTGCGCCTACGGGTTGAAGCCCGCATCGGCTGCACTGCCATTGCTAGCTGGCTATCACGGGTTTGGTGGAGGGATGGATAAGAGTGGGAAGATGAGAGGTAAGGATTTGTAGGGCAGGCTGGGGGTTTTCTAGGAGATTGTGGGGGAGAGGAAAGGAGTGGAGAGGAGACTATTTAAATGTTGATGATTTTCCGAAAAATTTGTTGCAATTGCATCGATCAAATCAGAGGCCAACATTCGAGGCATGCATCTGGTTCAAATCTCATCCACCAATTGTTTCCTGCCATTTTGATTGATGAGATCGTAATTCCAGTTTCTTTCCTTCCTTTCATGCTCAAGCCAACATATATTCCATTATTCGAGCGACTATGTATTTACATAGAGTAAATCTATACAACATTTTCTATTGTTTTTCGTGCACACAATATTAAAATGGTGCGTGTTCACATATCTCCATGCATATTGTGCTCAAGAATCCTTCCATTATAGTACTGTACTACCTTTAATCACAAAACCCTAATGATGGCCAATTGTTGCGGATACGGGGCCGGCAGCTCACTGCAGCCACGACGCTAGCCCTTCCCAAATGGGGTTTGGACGGTTTCCCGGGCCTTACGTGGCAACTTCCTCCTCTTCACACTCTTTGTAAGAAAAATCCTACCTCTTCACACTTGTGATGGCTGTTTTTGCCTATAAAAGACCCTCCTCCCCTCACCTCACCTTTCACTCATCTTCCGCACACTAGCTACAAACTATTTGCTTTTTGCACCCTAAAAAAACACCATGGGAGTAGGCTACGTGGGCAGAGTCAAATGGGGTGTTGGCTTGTTATCCATGGTGCTGAGGGAAGAACTAGAGAACCCATAATTCGCTAATAGGATTAATTATGTTTTTGTATTTTATTATTATTTTAAGGATCCTTTTACACTACATAAATTATTTTGAAACGTTCATTTTTTGACCCAACAGCCCAGATACCGCTATACTTACTAAAAAGAACTTGTTATACTCAGGCCTCATGGGAACTTCTATAAGCATTATCGACCATTGTTTCAAACCATGCACTGCTGCTTCTCACGCTCGATTGGACGCAACCCCAAAATTGATTCCGGTTTGACCTCTTATGGACGAGTCTGTAAGGATTCCAAGAGGCTGTCAAGGAAGCTTGAGTTTGTAACAACTGTATTGGCGACCCTTTCAAGCGGCTGGATGCCCTGTTCCACAACATAGCGGAATACCTGCTTCCGGGGGGGGGGGGGGGGTGTAAAGATTCAAATTGCCGTCGAAAATGCCATCATTTACAAGCTCGAGGATGCACAAGAGACAAGAACTCTCATGGTGCTGGAGTTATGGTTGTGGCGTACATTAAAATTGTCTGTGCTAGGGCTTGCCTCTTTGGAATGCACGATCGTGCGACAAAGAAGGTGATGCACTGATGCTAACACGAAACACCTCTAGGCAATGGGTAATGGACGAGTGAAAAACTTCACCCTGCTGTTAAAGTGAGTGGCGCGGTCATCTCGGACCAGGAGGGCAAGATGGAGGCTTTTTCGTAGGCTTTTGAGGGGCTGCTGGGAGCACTAGAGATCTAAATGCTATTTGGATGAACGATGTTGACCTCAAGACTTGGATGCATCTTTTACGGAAACTGAAGTATGGGTTCATGGGCATCTTTTATTAAACACAAAGGCCTAGAGTATCATCAAACAGGATATCACTAGTAGAACATAAAAGCGCGCGTTGCCACAACCATTCATTTGAGATAGAGCAATAAGTATTTGGAAAATTTGGACAATTAAATATCTGGAATTTAAACAGTTCAAGTTACATTGTGGAAGCTGAATGCATACATGCCTACATCCGTGGCATTTTTTTTGGAAGGTTACAATATGTTAATAGTGTGGTCACTGCTAAGTGAAACATTGGTGATTACAACACCATGAAAGAAAAACATTGCAGACCAATTTAATTTGCTCCATTCTCAAAGGGACATGGTATCACTAGAAATCAAAGCAAAATTAGGTAAGAAAGTGAGCAAAGTGGAAAACTGCATGGAGATTGTTTGTGCATCTTTGTTTGGGCTGGGTGCACACCAGAGCCACGAGAAACCGAAACGAAAGAGGAAAACACCCATTCCTAAGCCTTGTTCACGTTTGTTTTAAGATCCTAGGCCATGTTCATGTGAAGGCTGAACCTGCTAGTGGCCGAGCAACCCACTACGGCCCAGTTCGCGTTAAGGCGCTTGTTTGCAGATCCAACGGCTGGCGACCTTAAATCGCTGCAAGAGGTCCTAGGTAGCTCAGTTTTACTGTTTTTTTATTAATAGCAACCCTTTTAAAGCTCTACGTGAGAGCTGGCCAAGGTTTTGGCGCACTTAACAAAGCCCTAATCACGCTAATCCCCCAAAAACCAGATGCAATAGAGGTGGAGAATTCAGGCCAATTAGAGGAGAGGGAGGCCAGATTGCAGCTATGTTTGAGGAGAGAGGCAAGGGATGGGGGAGATTGGGTTGTTTGACTATTTTTCACTACGTTCGTGAGGAAGATTTACCGACGGGGGTGTGTGGGGGAGGATTGGATGAAAAAACCGGCGGGGACGTGGGTGGAAGGATTGGATGAAGGCTAGGCAGGATGTAGTTAGCATGGCAGGAAAGGAAAACTTTGCTTCATTTTAGATATTACAAGGCAATTGCCCGTGCATTGCAACGGGGCATAATATTCTAGTTAAGTAATATGATTGTATACCAAAAGGTACACTTAAGACATAAAAGTTGTTAGGAATAAGCAACTTGTATTCCCATGAGGCCATAGGCCGGTATATATATACGTACAGGTGTGGTACATATGCAGGAAACCCCTTATACAACGGGATAAATACAAAGGGGTATACATGACTTATATTATAACTCTAACACCCCCCCTCAAACTCATGGTGGAGGAACAACACTGAGTTTGGAGAGATAAAAGCCATGTTGTGCTCTAGTCTGGGCCTTCGTCAGGAAATCCGCCAACTGTAACTCGGAAGGCACATACTGAAGAGCAATGACTTGATCCTGCACAGCAGCGCGCACATAGAAAGCATCAAAACCAATATGCTTGGTGAGCTCATGCTTCACAGGATCGCGCGCAATGCTAATAGCACCTGTACTGTCAGATAAGAGCATAGTCGGTGTAGTGACAGAAACACCAAAATCCTGAAGTAACCACCGTAACCAAGTCACCTCTGCCGTCAAAAGAGCCATAGCTCGCAACTCAGCCTCAGCACTCGAACGGGAAACTGCAATCTGTTTCTTCGTCTTCCAGGCAATGAGAGAACCGCCAAGAAAAACACAGTAAGCAGAAAGCGAACGGCGATCAGAAGGATCACTAGCCCACGTAGCATCCGCATAGGCCTGAAGCTGTAAAGAACTGGAGCTAGGAAAGAAGAGACGGTGAGAGATCGTGCCCCGAAGATATCGGAGAACACGAAGGAGATGACTATAATGAACCGATGTGGGAGCAGAGACAAACTGACTCAGAATATGAACCGGATAAGAGATGTCCGGACGAGTGACAGCTAGATAGACTAGACTGCCAACGAGATGACGATAACGCGTCGGGTCAGGGAGAGGATCACCATCAGTAGCACGGAGGTGAACATTGAGCTCCATAGGAGTCTCAACAGTGCGCTCGTCGGAAAGAGCAGCACGAGCAAGAAGATCCTGGATGTACTTTTCCTGGGATATAAAAAAGCCATCAGAGGTAGAAGAGACTTCAATCCCAAGAAAGTAGCGAAGAGGTCCAAGATCAGACATAAGAAACTGCTCACTAAGACGAGCCTTTACAAAGGCAATATACTCGGGGTCATCCCCAGTGATGACCATATCATCAATATAGAGAAGAAGAAGAGTCCGGCCACGAGGAGAAAGGTGAATAAACAATGCGGGATCATGAGCACTCGCTGAAAAACCAGTAGTAGTGACCACATAAGCAAAACGCTCAAACCAGGCGCGAGGGGCTTGCTTAAGGCCATAGAGAGAGCGACGAAGACGACACACCATGCCATCAGGAACAGAATACCCAGGTGGTGGCTGCATGTACACCTCCTCACGCAGCTCACCATTAAGAAAGGCATTCTTAACATCAAGCTGAGATATAGACCAGTGGCGTGCAGAGGCAACAGCAAGAAGTGTACGAATAGTGGTCATATGGGCCACAGGAGCAAAAGTCTCGTCATAATCACGACCATGCTCCTGCTGAAAACCACGAGCCACGAGACGAGCTTTGTGACGCTCAAGAGAACCATCGGAGCGAGTCTTAACCTTGTAGACCCACTTACAAGTGATGGGACGGACTCCGGGAGGAAGAGAAACAAGATCCCAGGTACCAGTGCGTTCAAGAGCAGCAATCTCCTCTGCCATCGCAAACTGCCATTCAGGATGAACAACAGCCTGACGGTAAGAAGTCGGCTCAAGAACAGCAGCACCAGCGGTGGGAAATCCAAAGCGATCAATAGGCGGACGAGGACGAGAACGCAAGCCATAAGTAGGCTGAGAGGAAGAGGACGACTCATCCAAGGAAGCATCCACAGGTCGTGAACGACGAGTGTAATGCTGAGGAAGAGATGGAACAAGAGAAGGAGGAATCACCAAGGTAGAATCAGGGGGTGGCGACGAAGAAGTCACCGGAGATGAAGGTGTAGAATCCGGTGACATGCTAGGTGAGGAGACCGGGGAAGATGGTGGCGGCGAATCGACGAGGGGTGGAGAAGCAGAGGGAGTGGAACGAATAGGCAAAGGCGCGACGGGGGTGATAGGGGAGTCAGGAAAAGTGAGGAAAGAGATATCCTCCACGGAAAATATCGAGGAAGATGGGCGTGGAAAGAAAGGACGAGACTCATCAAAAGTCACGTCTCGAGAGATACGCATCCGACGACCGATAGGATCCCAACAACGATAGCCCTTATGTTCATCACTGTAGCCTAAGAAGACACACTCAACAGACTGAGCGGTCAGTTTGGTGCGTTCGCGAGGGGCAAGAAGAACATAGCAAACACAACCAAACAAGCGAAGCATCGAATAATCGGGAGAACGATCAAAAAGACGCTCAAAAGGAACACCACCCTGCAGAGCAGCGGACGGCTGAAGGTTGATGAGATAGGCGGAAGTGGAGATAGCCTCGGCCCAAAAATGAGGCGGAAGAGAGGCAGCGATCATCATCGCACGAGCCGTCTCAAGAAGGTGACGATGCTTGCGCTCAGACACGCCATTCTGAGCATGAGCACCAGGACAAGAGAACTGGGCAAGAGTACCCTGCTCAGCAAGGACACCACGCAACATCTTAGAGATATACTCACCAGCGGAGTCAGCACGAAAAACACGAATGGGTGAAGAGAACTGAGTATGAACCATGGCAGCAAAACGCTTATAAATAGACAACACCTCACTACGTGAAGTCATGAAATAAAGCCATGTGTAACGAGAAAAATCATCGATGAAAATAATATAGTATTTATGACCACCTTTCGAAGCGAAAGGAGCCGGACCCCATACATCAGAATGGACTAAATCGAAAGGACGCTTAGACACTGACTCACTATGGGAATATGGTAACTGAATCTGCTTGCCAAGACGACAACCCTGACACTCTAAAGAGACATCTCCTGAGACAGACCCCAGAAGACCTCGACGAACTAAAGACGATAACCGAGAACCACACAGATGACCAAGTCGATGATGCCACTGCTTGAAGGAACCAGTAACAGAGGCGACAGCAGCAGAGGGACTGGCGATGGTAGTGGCAGCGGAAGGAACATGAAGCCAGTCCAACTCCCAAAGACCCTGAGAATCACGGCGGCGAGGGCCAGCCCCAACCAGAGTGTGCGTGCGACGATCCTGGACAGAACAAGAGTCAACATCAAGGATGACACGACAACCAGAATCAGTAAGTTGACCGGCAGAAAACAGATTCATGGTAAGTCGAGGAACATGAGCAACATCAGGAACAGAATAAGAGGAGTGGAAAGATGGCCTCTACTAGCAACAGAAAGTGGAGTACCATCAGCAGTAAAGACATGAACAGGAGAATCCAGCGAGCGAAGAGAGGACAAAGCGAAAGAATGAGAAGACATATGAAAAGAAGCTCCAGAGTCCAGAACCCATGGGAATGTACTTGACTGTGTAGAGGGCGGGTGCTCAGTGCGAGAAGCATCAGTCACAGAACCAGCAGTACCCGTCGAGGAAGAACCTGAAGCCGCGAGCAGACGCTTAAGTCTCAGAATATCCTGTTCAGTCAAAGCAATGGCTGAAGCTGGCGAGGGAGATGACGAAGTCCCTGAGGAGGATGATCGCGCCTTGCGCAGGTGTTTCCGTTTGGTGTAGCACTGGGACTAAATATGACCATCATTGTTGCAGTAGTCACAATGTGAACGGGGGCGACCTGAGCCTCCAGAAGGAGTGGGCAAGAGCGGCGGAGCACTCGAGCGAGAATGGGGCGGTGCAGCCGGCGGAGTGGAAGAAACCCGAGTAGCGAGCACAGAGGGAACCTCCAGCAAACCATCACCACGTAGGCGAGTCTCCTCAGCACGAATCTCTGAAAGCGCCTCCATGAGAGAAATACGGCCACGAGCAAGCAACTGAGCACGCCGGGGCTCAAACTCCTTACGGAGCCGAGACAGGAACTCGTAGACGCGATGAAACTCCAAATCGGCCTGAACAGCCTGACAGCAGGGGCAAGTACGACAACCAGCACTGCGGAGAGAATCAAGCTGGCGCCAGATAGCAGAACTCTATGCATAAAAGTCATCAACAGTAGAGTCACCCTGCTGAAGAGCATGCTCCTGACGAACCACAGAAAGGTATAAGGCATCACCAGAGGGCTCATAGCGCTGACGAAGACAGGTCCACATCTGGAAGACAGTAGGAAGACCCAGAAACTCAGAAGCAAACTGAGGCAGAACACTAGCAATGAGAACAGCTGCAGCACGAGCATCATCATCAAGCCACTGGGTGTAAACAGACAAAGCACCATGATACGTCTGAAGAGCCTCCTCATAAGCCAAAGCCCTCTCATCATAGGCACGATCAGCAGCCTCATCAGCAATCTTAGCCGCATCCTTGGCGGCCTGAGTAGCGTCTGGAGGAAGAACCAGTGGAGTCGGCGGAGTAGGAGCCACCGGAGGGACCGGACGTGGCGGACAACAGACCTCGCCAGAAAGAACATCCCAGAGACGAATGCCATGCATGTGAATGCGCATGAAGCCAGCGAACTCGATGTAGTTGGTACCATCGAAGATCACCGGACAGCGAGGGACAGCAACGTAGCCTGATGCAGCAGACATGTTTTTTTTAGCAACAGCAGAAAGCCGGACGAGGACGGCGGCTGGAAGCGGGATCTGGCACGGGAATCACGGCGATCAACAATCGCGTAGGCGGAGCCCGTTCGTGTTGGCGACTGGGTGCACGGCTGTGAGCAGGAGGGAGGACGGGGCAGCCCAGCGTGGAGGAGAGGGAGTGGCCCAGCCCAGCGTGCCAAAGCCCAACGTGGCAATCCACACAGCGCCGATCGAGAACTTCGAGCGGGAGGGAGCCGGCGACTTTGATCGAGCAGGGAGGATGGGGCAGCCCAGCGTGGAGGAGAGGGAGCGGCCCAGCCCAGCGTAGCGATCCACACAGCGCCGATCGGGAGGAGAGATCGAGAGGAGAGGCAGCGGCGACGGCAACTTCGAGCGAGAGGGAGCCGGCGGCTTCGATCGAGACGGATCAGCACGAGTTGCAGCGTGCAAAAAATTGACCTAACTCTAATACCATGTTAGGAATAAGCAACTTGTATTCCCATGAGGCCATAGGCCGGTATATATATACGTACAGGTGTGGTACATATGCAGGAAACCCCTTATACAACGGGATAAATACAAAGGGGTATACATGACTTATATTATAACTCTAACAAAAGTGACATAAGAAATCATGTAGCAAATAAGCAATCAAAACCTGCAGCCCGCAAGAAATGATCTTCCCGATTAAAAAAAATGCAGAATGTAACTTCAATTAATCTACTATGTCATATGAATTCTCATAACCAAAAAGAAAAAAGGTAACTGCAGTGCCCTACGTAGCACAGTGATTTTCAGAAATATTTATATAGCGTGTGAGATAGAATAATTGTGTTCTACTTTAGAAAGGCCAGATTATAAGGAACCTTTGTTCTAACGAGGCACAAGATTTTCAAAGTTTTCGCTGTTAGGTATTAAAAACTTTGATCTTGAAAAAAGGGATTATAAGCAGTTTCTAACCGGAAGGAAATAAAATGTAGTACCTTTCAGAATGTCCAACAACCTTGCATTTTATTGACTCGCCATTTGCCAATATGAGCTAAATAGGATACGCAGAATGGATTGTCAAGAAGAGGTGTGTTTTTAGCATCAAAGACATGTACTCCCGTTCCTAAATATAAGTCTTTGTAAAGATTCTAATAAGTGACTACATACGGAGCAAAATGAATGAATCTACACTCTAAAATATGTCTACATACATCCGTATGTTGTAGTCCATTTAAAATGGCTAAAAAGACTTATATTTAGAAACGGAGGAAGTATAATTGACTGGTAAAAGCACGGACAAGACACCGATGCATCATCGCTGATAATAATTAAAATAAATTAAACGGGCAATGTGCAGCAAATCAAACAACACTTGAAAGACCTCTGGATTACCGGTAGTGGAGGCTGATGGCCAAGAATGCCTGCCTGCATGCATGACAAGAACGTGTTTACCAAACTTAGGAAACAAAGAAAAATAATAGTAAATCAAACAAAAAGAGTGGAGAAACTTGTTAATGGCGTGCTCACGAGTTTCATCGCTTTGGGTGTGGCGACGCCGGCCGTGCTCGAAGGTACGACGGAGGCGATCGAATCCTGGCCTGATATGCACATCATGGTTGAATATTAAGAGGACAATGGATCCATAGGTAGTCGTAGCAGCGTACTAGCCCCCGTCGTTCCGGCCTCCGAACCGTGACATAGATCGATCAATGGGGTCGTCCCCGCCGGCGGCCGTGTCCAGTCATGATCACGCCGGCGTCGACGAGACGCGAAGGCCATGTCCAGACGTGAGCCAGCCGTCGACGTGCAGGCGCGAACGCCACATGCGGCGCTGTGGGAGCTGGCGTTGGGGTTGCCGTGGGGAAGTCTTGCGGCGGCGACGTCCTGGAGATCCAACTCCCCCTTTGGAGGCGGCACGGTTAAGATCCCGCGGGAGGCGGCCTTGCTTCTTTCCTTTCTCTCCGGAAGTATTGGATTGCATTCCGAATTTTAGGGCGAGATGTGCGCCTGTTTTCCTCATCGTGTGATCTTATCTTGGCCCAGTTCTGCGAGAAGTTGGGTAGGGGTCGGATTCTGGGAGAATCCGCAGATTCTGGCAAAAAACTGGGTCCTTATCTTAGAGCATCTCCAACAGCCGTCCAACGCGCGGCGCGCTAAAAAGCAGTTTGCAGCGCGCCCATCCACTGAAAAAGCGCGGCGGGCAGCGCTGGCTCCAGCAGCGGCGCTAAAATTTAGCGCGCGTAGCTTCAGCAGCCGCGCTAAAATGCAGCGCGCGCTATCGCACGAACATTGCGTACATATTTTTAAATAAAAACGATACTAATAAAATTTATAGATAAAAACGATACATAGATATTTTACTTAGTTCCACATCATAGATAGATAAAACTACGGTGCAACGACATAAAAAAAACTACTAGATAATGCAACTACAACCTACTCCCAGTCGCCATCATCATCATCATCATCATCATCATCATCATCATCATCATCGTCATCCTCGCTGGTCTGGTCCGAGGTATCGAGCCAGATGTCGTCCCAACGAGGATCATTAGCCGAAAAGATCGACTGCCCACCATTTTCAACGATATCGCACTACAATAACGCCAGGGCCTTCCGCCGACGCCTGTCCAACTGTTCCGCGCGGAGCTTTGCTGTCTGCTCCGCCCAGTAGGCTTGCTCGTCGACGACGTCCTCCGGGTGGCGCCGGCGCCACTCCGCCATGGCCCGCTCGTCCTCCTCGGCGCTGAGGAGGCGGCGCTGCCGCCACGCGTGCTCCACACGGTCTTGGTCCATGATAAGACGAGGCGGAGGGGCGACGTCCTGCGCCTGCTGGCGCGTGTAGACGTCCTGGAAGTTCATCTGCGGGCGCGGCCTTCCTAGGCGCCACGCCGCCGCGTCGTACGCGCGGGCGGCCTCGTGCACAGTCTCGAAGGTGCCGAGGCCAAGCCGGACATCGCCGGACCGGATCTCGGCGCAGTACTAGCCGTTGGGGCGTGGGCGGATGCCGCGGTAGCCCGACGCTCCTTGGCGGCGCGGCGGCATGGTGGCGCGTCGGTGGCGGTGCGCTGGAGCGGCGAGGAAGCAACGAGGAAGCGGGGGAGGCGCGCGTGGCATCGGAAAAGGAAGAGAGAGAGTGAGAATAGCCGCGTGGCGAGCGCCGCAATTTATAGGCGCGCCGGAAGCGGTGCGCCAAAAGTAGCGCGCGAGCTGCCGCCTTTTCCCGCGCGCGTGCAAACGATTCCCGCGCACACTAGTTTCCCGCCACCGCTGGAGCGCGCGAAAACGTCCCGCGCGCGCTAAAAACTCAGTTTACCGCGCGCGCGCCTTTTGGCGCGCCTGTTGAAGATGCTCTTGGGTGGGGAAGAAACCGGGCGGACGATGGGAAGGCAGAACGCGGTCAACGTGCCAGGAAAATAAACCTTACGGTTCTTTTTTTCTTTTTCTTTTTAATTTTTAATTAATTTTAATTGATGATGAATTTGAATACAGTACAATCGAAGTCGTTCACATAAACTCACCCCTATGAACACAAGGACGTAATCCTCAATATCCCTTTGAGGACTGGAGGGGAGATGATTTCTATGCTTGGGTCCGGGATTTATACTGTAAAATCAGCGTATCGCTCTCTAATGATTCAGAACGAGCATAAAGCTCTAGAAGAAGGGACAACTACGGATACTTCAGAGATGGATAAACAGTTGTGGTCTCGGTTATGGAAACTCAAAGTGCTGCCCAAAGTTCGCGTCTTCTGGTGGCGCGTGATGCGAGGGATTCTTCCCGTCGGAAGTACACTGAAATATCGGCATATATCCAGCGAGAGCAAGTGCAAAATCTGTTCGAGTTCTGAGGAGGATATGATGCATGCATTACTGAACTGTACCCATGCGAGAAGGTTTTGGAATGAAGCTCCGCAGTGGCTGCATGTTAAGCGACCAGACATGCCCTGCACCCTCTTACTTGGGTCAAGGATGCCCTGTGTGAGGCTCTGTTTTCAGATTCTGGCAGAGCAAAACTTGTGTCTATTATGTGTGCTATTTGGACTTCACGCAACAACATTACACATGACAAAGGAGAGTTTGATCCTGTTCGGTCCATGAAGCAAATACAGGAAGCTCTAGCGATCTTAGAGTTACCTCAAGATCATGCTCGGATCTTGCCTGGTCATGGCTGGAGGCCGCCGGATGATGGATGGATAAAAATCAACATCGATGGTAGCATTGCCATGGAGTCCCGCCGAGGAGGGGTAGCACGTTCTCCGTCTGCTTTCAAGGCTGCATGGTGTAAGCCATACTATGGAATCACAGACCCTCTTCTGGCTGAAGCGTTGGCTCTTCGAGATGGCATAATATTCACAAAGCTTCGAGGTTATGATTAAGTCATCTTGGAGACGGATAGCCAAGAGGTTGTTAACCTCTCGCACTCGCGCCACAATTTTTCAGTGGTGGCGCTGATTCTTGACGAGATTGGGGAGCACGCCAGTTCTTTTAAATTTTTTCTTATTCAACATGTGTTGAGATCAGCAAATTTTCCTACTCACCTTTGTGCGAAGCAAGCTAGCACGCTGGATGCAACAGATTGTTGGTTAGACTCTACTCCTAGTTTCCTTGTAACTAGCCTCCTGGCAAATTCTGCCGGAGTGGTTTCTGTTGAATAAAACTTCCCAATTTGCCCCGCAAAAAAAAGAACACAAGGACGCACACCCTACCCCTACGAGCACCTCCGACCCGAGAGACTAAGCCGGCATAGCAACTTCCGATTGTTGCCCTTCCCTTTAAAAGGGGCAATGAGACACTACATAATAATGACAGCATGCCCTTCAGCTAAATAACTTCATAATTTTGGGACATGTTTTACTTTTAGGAGGCAACACGGCTGTGAAACAACAGATCTGGCCAGACCAATGCAAGGAAGGGATCACACAAGACAATATATGTCACATCCTTTTTAGATCCATAATAATCAAGCAATGTGCCACCTTTGCAACAACATCAAATAAAGTATCCATCATATTCAATTGGATTTGGATCACACAGCAGGAATAAGAATAATCATACAAGCATATATATACAGCTTCTCCACAAATGGTTATGGTCAACATTATCTGTCAACTTGAGCATTCCAAAGGAATGTAGAAATCCATTCGAGGTGCAATTTACACCATCCACAATCCATTAAAAAGGACTCATATTAGTAGTAGACTGGAGCCAGCTGGGCTGGGCTGGCCAACTCATGGTGCAGCAAAGGCTAACAAACCACGAGTTACATGACTAAAGTGTTGCCATATAGTCAGTCTTATCAAGAGCACAGCAAACAAATTCTTTTGTCCTGCAGCACAACTCCATATTCCACCACAGAAAAACTATCACGCCTCAAATGAAGGTTCTTCAGCGTCACCTTCAGCAGCATTGGGATCATCAACAACTGTGACACCCTCAAGATCCAAGGGGCGGCCAGTCATCGGATGAATAGGGTTCCTGTCACGAGGCCCACCCTTCCGGCCCATAGCTAGCAATGGAGGTGGAGGCAGAACACCAGCACGGAAGAGGATACGCTGCACGGGATCTGATGGCTGTGCCCCAACAGACAGCCAGTACCTACAACACAAGCATGGCTATATGGTGTCACTATAGTTGTATGGTGTCATGTGGTCTTGCAGTGCAGGCGGAAAAAATAGCATGGCATATTTGTAGCGACTACTCATTAGGTCTGCTACGGATGCAATCAAACAGATCCCATGTACTTGAACCACCTTATTCACTAAATCGATCATTTTCTTCCCCAGTGGATGGAGGCAAAGCGGGCATAGAAGTGAACAATGCTTGCCAGTTGGCACTACAACCAAGTAGCATAGTGCAAGGCTGCAAGCCCCAGATAGTTTTGCTTGTCTTTCTTCTGTTTTATAATTTTTATTACCTACACACTCAATATCCCCAATGATACAATGTACCGCCACAAAGGATGAGAACGACAAAGGCCTGAATTGTTTAGGTTTCATAGAGAAAGCATAATCTATTTAGTTTAGCCTCCAAAATACCCAATCGTCCATCAAAGAACAAGGTTACTTGAATGAACAGACACTGTTACTTCTAGAGCACACTACTAGAAAAAGGCCTGCTAGTGGCGCACCAGTTTTGCCTACTAATGGCGCACTACTGGTGCGCCACTAGCACCACGCCATTAGAATTAAATACTAATGGTGCACCCCTGGTGCGCCATTAGTATCTGGTATATTAATGGCGCACCACGCAGTGCGCCATTAGTATAGCCCACCGTGCGCCATTAGTATGCCTCCCAGGGGGCCATATTTACCCATGTGCTTTGGCATACTAATGGCGCACTAGGGGGTGATGCGCCATTAGTGTCCTTTCTGTAGTGCGCCATTAGTGTGCTGAGTGGTGCGCCACTAGTATGAATATTAGGGATTTTTTTTTCTTTTCTGATTTTTGCACAGGTTACAAAACATATTACTGCACATAATATAGAGCGCACAACATATAAACAGCAGATTTATCGAATATAATAGAAGATTAGTCTCCGAATACAATTCATCATATTAGTCTCCGAATTTCAAATACCGAACAAAGTTATAACATTACAAGTCTCGAAACCGCGAGTAGCGAGTTTGTCAAAAGTAATACTAATCCTAACAAGTCCTACTAATCATCATCATACAACTTCTACTCGTTATTAATAACAAGTCATACGATCATCATCCTGATAGTCATCGAACCAACCCTACTTAATTGTTCTTAGCACATGATCATCAGTATTAGGCAGAACCTAAATACCCTATTTAAGGTAAAATAGCATAAAACAATATAGACTCTGACTCTCCATTATGGAGAATGGAGATCATCATGTCTCCAATTCTTGCGTGGCGCTTCCTTTTGCTTCCAAGAACCTCCTTACGACTGTCCATACATTTTTTCCATTCTCTGATTAGCATGTCTCCACTTCTTCTAGAAATCCGGTATGGACAATTGAGATTCGTAGGATGACCTGGATATATGTTCAAAACACGAAGGCTGCCATTTTGATACATCAAATGAGGCACACAATCCTCTGGGATTCTCTGTTGAAAAACATAGTAATAACTTCATAGTTAGCAATGATGTACTAGTTTTAGAAGTATGCAAAAGATGCACGGATGTCGTAATAGTAAAAAATCTTACCAGGGTATCTCCATGGTAGTTACCTTAGTTCAACACGTGCACTAGTGCACGTATTGACCATAATGTTGAGGAGTTTGATTGTAGATATTGTAATTCTCAAGATCAGTACAAAATCCGACCAGATGATTTTTCTCCCGATAAGTTAACTCGAAGCCATCGGTGTAGTGGGTTTCGTCTACCATGTTTCGCACATTGTTTGAACAATCAAAATAAGCTGTCAATGGAAATAAGTTGTCAACTATTTTGAAATAAACAATATAAATTAGTTAATAATTAACTATGTTTGAGAAACTCACATAGCGGTAGAACTGGAGGCGTATCAACAAGGACCCAAATGTCCATATTGTCTTGGTCGATGTCAGGATCATCAAGATCCATGGTGACAAGCATACCCTCATCAAAACCATACATCTAGCAAAATGCTTCCCAATTTTTGCAACCAAAATGGGTTACGCTCTCAGCATTATACAGATTTACTTCAAAATCCACATCATGATGGGTCCTTAGGTGAATTTTCTTCGTTTCAAAATTTTCATGGTCTTCAAAATCCATCCTCTCCAAGACATAGCGTCTTGCATGGCATGGGATAAACTATACTAGAATTGTAAAAGATGAAAATTACACGTTGAAATAGTTGAAGTCATGCTTAATTATGAAAAAACACTTGTCGTCGTTGCGTACCGTTTCAACTTCGAAGGTCTCCTCGAGCTTAATGCTGAAGCGCCGATCATCGTCCAGGTGAGGCCTGTCGCACAGACCTCGACCGTCGTGGCATCAGCCGCACTCCCCCGGGAGACTTTCGTTGTCCGATGACGACATTTCCTATGTTCATAATTCAAAATTACATCATCTCTGTTGGGTCCAATAAGATAATCCACGGTGTGGTGAAAACACGCCCTTCGAACTGGTTTGAGCAATTGGTGAATGGAGATGGTCTAAGATTTTCAGTAGTAAGAAGTGAAGTGGTAATTTTGAGAGCAAATGGTTAGGATGAGTGGTTCCTCTTTCCTGTTTAGCTTTACAATAGAATATTGTTAGTCATGCACACTTGTGCATTTTCAGCCAGGCCCAGTGAAGTTGGCCTAAAAACATTTCTTTCTTTAAGCCTGCTACATCCATCTCAAGTATTTATGGTCAAGGGTTAGCAGGGCCATCCAAATAGAATATGTGGTATGGGCTTTTTTAGTAGGTCATCCTACCAGATTAGGGTTTATCAATGACGAGCAACTGACATTAGTAATAACTATGAGTATCACACTTCTATATGTATAACACAAGAGGCAGTTGATCCTACTTAATTAAGTACTAAGATACCCCGGCCCATGCATTAGTCGCAAGTGCCCCATATGTCCTATTTTTAGCAAAGTCATGCTAAAATTCACGGAAAATTTCAGCATGACCTTTGCTGAAAATAGGACATATGGAGTACCCGAATTTGTCAGAACGGAAGTTAATCGACATTTTGGCAAACTCAAGGGCCTCTCGGGGTACAGCAGCAGCATCACAAGTTGACAAAATTCCCAAGTAGTACAGCAGCAGCATCACAAGTAGTACCAATGAACATATAGTCCAGCACATTATGAATTTTGATAAATGACAGCAAGTTAACTCATTCTGAACATATAGTACCAATGAACATATAGTCCAGCAGCAGCATCTATTTACCCACTTGATTTACCGGTCTTGAAGAAAGAGATACTTGTATGACAAGACATATGCTTAGTCCGGATGCCTTAAATCTTAACCACATTTTGCTATTGCTAATTTCTAGAAGTGAGCTCTAACAGCTTTCTATAATAAATTAGTCAAGATAAGTTCCTAAGCTCCTGATATGACAAAACTAGCGTACATATACCAATAAATGCAATTTGTAACAAATTGTTGTACAACAATATATCTTCTAGCCATGAAACCCTACCCTGATTCTCCTTTCTTCCTCTTGCCGAAGAGAAGTTGGCTGCAGAGGATGGTCCAACTCAGATCAGCCTGCAGAAGTTCATTGTATAATTCTGTTTAGTTCCAAGCAGTAGTTCAAGAAGTGCAAATTGCAGAAGTTTGAGAAAGCACTAACTGGAAAGTCTGGTGTTTCCTTGAAAACATGAAAGGGCCTGACTATGCATACAATTTTACAACAAGACATCCACCATACAATTTTTATTAAAGGAAAAGACTTAAGTTAACTTTAATTAAAGTTTCAGTTAAAGTTTAAATTAAAGTTTTGGTTAAAGTTTTAGTCGATTTTAAAGTTAAATATGGAGGGCACAAGACACACTACTGAAAAGGTTTGCAGCTACAGTTTAAAATTTCTACTTACAAGGTTATATCTGAAAACAGCACTAAATAGACATTTTAAATATATTTCAGTGATAATATGATCATTTCCTTAATCCTACAAACAATGGTAGCCACCCTCTGGTACTCATGCCTGCATATCATAACAACAGCTTCACTGCAGGAAAACATGTGGTAATTGCCTAACTACAGAACCAGGAAAATTTGGGGGGGGGGTCAAGTTTGTGTTTTGGTGCCTTCACATGAATATTGCACTGAATAAATTGTGAACAGCAATATCTAGTTGCTTTTTACTTCATGATTGTCCCTGCCTACGGACTGCGGCTGCGGCACGACCGACAGGAGGGACGCCGGCGTCGCCACGGTCGAGGGGAGGGTCGGCGGCGGCGGCTGTGCGGGATTGACCAAGGCCGTGGGTGACAGTGGCAGAAGGGGAGGGAGGGAATGGGGAGGAAGGGTGGAGAGGGAGGAAGGAGGAAGGAGGGGAGGTACCTGGGCGGGCGCGGCCGGTCGCCGGAGGGGTCGGGGTCGGCGGCGGCGGGACGGTTGCGGGTCGGCGGCGGTCGTCGTCCTGCACCCCGTGCGGTCGTCGGCGGTGGGATGGTTGCGGGTCAGCGGCGGGATGGTTGGGGGCCGCGGCGGCTTGCTGTCCGGTGGGCGGCGGAGGAGCTGCAGTGGTGGGGGGCGCGGGGGCGGCGGCGCACGTAGGGGCGGCGACGTCGTGGGTCGGGGCAGCGGCGAGCAGTGGGGGGCTGAGAGAGATGTGAGATGGGATCGGGGATTGGGGATTTTAGTCGGGGGAGGGATAGCAATGGCGCACCACCTAGCGGTGCGCCATAAGTAAGTTTTTTTAGATAGCAATGGCGCACCACCCAGCGGTGCGCCATAAGTAACTTTTTTTTGCATAGCAATGGCGCACCACCCAGCGGTGCGCCATAAGTAAATTTTATTTTTTTATTTTTTGTTGCATGTAATAATTTTTTAGAAAATGAATATGAATATGAACCAGTAATAATTTTTTATAAAAAGAGTAATAATTTTTTTAAAAATATCATCAAATTTGTTATTTGAAAATATTTATGAATATGAAAAAATATCATCAAATTTGTTATTTGAAAATATAATCAAATTTGTTTTTTTGGATTTTTAGTTGCATTCATTTGTGAATTGGTAAGACATTACTGGGGAGGGTGCGGGGGGTCGTCGGCGGCGGCGGAGCGGGGGAGGGTGCGGGGGGTCGTCGGCGGCGGCGGAGCGGGGGAGGGTGCGGGGGGTGCTCGGCGGCGGTGGAGCGGGCCGGGGAGGGTGCGGGGGGTCGTCGGCGGCGGTGGAGCGGGGGAGGGTGCGGGGGGTGCTCGGTGGCGGTGGAGCGGGCTGGGGAGGGTGCGGGGGGTCGTCGGCGGCGGTGGAGCGGGGGAGGGTGCGGGGGGATCGAGATCGAGATGGAGGGGGATAGCGATCGAGATGGAGGGGGATCGAGATCGAGATGGAGGGGGATCGAGATTGAGTGTCCTCATGAATATTCAATATTTTTTCATATTGAATATGTAAAAAATATCATAAAATTTGAAAAATATTCATGAATTCAAAAAGTGCCCATGAAATTTAAAAATATTCATGAGTTCAAAAAGTGCCCATGAAATACAATCGAGAAATGAAGGCTACAATTTAAATACAATCGATCTTAGCTAGCTATCTGTTCACAATCTTCTTGCCCTTATTTTTCGTAAATGGAGTCCTTCTCTTGAACGGGCGTCCTTTAGGTAGGGTGGTCCTGCTTCTTCTTGTGGTGTATGCTGGTACTTCATCGTCGTCGTCATGTTCCATCTTCGGGTCGCCGTACTTGTCGAAGTCTTGCTCATTCGCGACTCCATCCATTCCGATGATCTTCCTTTTGCCTCTCCTCACGACAACACGACTGGGCTTTGACGGGTCGGTAATGAAGAAGCATTGGTCCACTTGGGAAGCCAGTACCCATGGCTCATTTTTCGCGGTGACGTTTGCGCCCGCGGTCTTGGATTTGGCTTCGGGTATAACCATGGTGGTGAAATACCGGTCTTCTTTTAGGACGCTCTTGGCCCATCTGACACGGAACATCGGGACCTTCTTGTTGGGGAACGTAGCAGAAATTCAAAATTTTCTACGCATCACCAAGATCAATCTATGGAGTAATCTAGCAACGAGGGGAAGGGGAGTGCATCTACATACCCTTGTAGATCGCGAGCGGAAGCGTTCAAGAGAACGGGGTTGATGGAGTCGTACTCGTCGTGATCCAAATCACCGATGATCCTAGCGCCGAACGGACGGCACCTCCGCGTTCAACACACGTACGGAGCAGCGACGTCTCCTCCTTCTTGATCCAGCAAGGGAGGAGGAGAGGTTGATGGAGATCCAGCAGCACGACGGCGTGGTGGTGGAAGTAGCGGGATTCCAACAGGGCTTCGCCAAGCGCTGAAGGAGGAAGATGTGTCACGGGAGGGAGAGGGAGGCGCCAGGGCTTGGATTGCTGCTGCCCTCCCTCCCCCCCCACTATATATAGGGCCAAGGGAGGGGGGGCGCAGCCTTGGCCCTTCCTCTAAGGAAGGGTGCGGCCAGGGAGGAGTCCTTCCCCCCCAAGGCACCTCGGAGGTGCCTTCCCCCTTTAGGACTCTCCGTTTATCTTATCTCTTGGCGCATGGGCCTCTTGGGGCTGGTTCCCTTGGCCCATATAGGCCAAGGCGCACCCCCCACAGCCCATGTGGCCCCTCGGGGCTGGTGGACCCCTTGGTGGACCCCCGGACCCATTTCGGCACTCCCGGTACAATACCGATAAAGTGCGAAACTTTTCCGGCGACCAAAATAAGACTTCCCATATATAAATCTTTACCTCCGGACCATTCCGGAACTCCTCGTGACGTCCGGGATCTCATCCGGGAACTAATATCTCTACAACCCTAGCGTCACCGAACCTTAAGTGTGTAGACCCTACGGGTTTGGGAGACACGCAGACATGACCGAGACGACTCTCCGGTCAATAACCAACAGCGGGATCTGGATACCCATGTTGGCTCCCACATGCTCCTCGATGATCTCATCGGATGAACCACGGTATCGAGGATTCAATCAATCCCGTATACAATTCCCTTTGTCTATCGGTATGTTACTTGCCCGAGATTCGATCGTCGGTATCCTGATACCTTGTTCAATCTCGTTACCGGCAAGTCTCTTTACTCGTTCCGTAACACATCATCCCATGATCAACTCCTTGGTCACATTGTGCACATTATGATGATGTCCTACCGAGTGGGCCCAGAGATACCTCTCCGTTTACACGGAGTGACAAATCCCAGTCTTGATTCGTGCCAACCCAACAGACACTTTCGGAGATACCTGTAGTGCACCTTTATAGCCACCCAGTTACGTTGTGACGTTTGGTACACCCAAAGCATTCCTACGGTATCCGGGAGTTGCACAATCTCATGGTCTAAGGAAATGATATTTGACATTAGAAAAGCTCTTAGCAAACGAACTACACGATCTTGTGCTAGGCTTAGGATTGGGTCTTGTCCATCACATCATTCTCCTAATGATGTGATCCCGTTATCAACGACATCCAATGTCCATGGTCAGGAAACCGTAACCATCTATTGATCAACGAGCTAGTCTCCTAGAGGCTTACTAGGGACATGGTGTTGTCTATGTATCCACACATGTATCTGAGTTTCCTATCAATACAATTCTAGCATGGATAATAAACGATTATCATGAACAACGAAATATAATAATAACCTATTTATTATTGCCTCTAGGGCATATTTCCAACAGTCTCCCACTTGCACTAGAGTCAATAATCTAGTCCACATCACCATGTGATTAACACTCATAGGTCACATCACCATGTGACCAACATCCAAAGAGTTTACTAGAGTCAACAATCTAGTTCACATCTCTATGTGATTAACACTCAATGAGTTCTGGTTTGATCATGTTATGCTTGTGAGAGAGGTTATTAGTCAACGGGTCTGAACCTTTCAGATTCGTGTGTGCTTTACGAATATCTATGTCATCTTGTGGATGCTACCACGCGCTACTTGGAGCCATTTCAAGTAATTGCTCTACTATACGAATCCGGTTTACTACTCAGAGTCATCTGGATTAGTGTCAAAGTTCGCATCGACGTAACCCTTTACGACGAACTCCTTTTCACCTCCATAATCGAGAAAATTCCTTAGTCCACTAGATACTAAGGATAAGTTCGACCGCTGTCATGTGATCCATTCCCGGATCACTATTGTACCCCTTGACCAACTCATGGCAAGGCACACTTCATGTGCGGTACACAGCATAGCATACTGTAGAGCCTACGTCTAAAGCATAGGGGACGACCTTCGTCCTTTCTCTCTCTTCTGCTGTGGTCAGGTCTTGAGTCTTACTCAATACTCACACCTTGTAACACAGCTAAGAACTCCTTCTTTGCTGATCTATTTTGAACTCTTTCAAAATCATGTCAAGGTGTGCGTTCTTTGAAAGTATCATCGGGCGTCTTGATCTATCTCTATAGATCTTGATGCCCAATATGTAAGCAGCTTTATCCAGGTCTTCCTTTGAAAAACTCCTTTCAAACAACCATTTATGCTTTCCAGAAATTTTACATCATTTCGGATCAACAATATGTCATTCACATATACTTATCAGAAATGTTGTAGCGCTCCCACTCACTTTATTGTAAATACAAGTTTCTAACAAACTTTGTATAAACCCAAAAACTTTGATCACTCCATCAAAGCGTATATTCTGACTCCGAGATGCTTGCTCTAGTCCATGGAAGGATTGCTGAAGCTAGCATACCTTTTAGCATCCTTAGGATCGACAAAACCTTTCTGATTGTATCACATACAACCTTTCCTTACGAAAACTGGTAAGGAAACTTGTTTTGACATCCATCTGCCAGATTTCATAAATGCAGCTAATGCTAACATGATTCCGACGGACTTAAGCATCGCTATGGATGAGAAAATCTCATCGTAGTCAACTCCTTGAACTTGTGAAAATACTCTTTGCCACAAGTCGAGCTTCATAGACGGTAACATTACCGTCCACGTCCGTCTTCTTCTTAAAGATCCATTTATCTCAATGGCTTGCCGATCATCGGGCAAGTTCACCAAAGTCCATGATTTGTTCTGATACATGGATCCTATCTCGGATTTCATGGCTTCTAACCATTTGCCGGAATATGGGCCCACCTTCGCTTCTCCATAGCTCGTAGGTTCAGTATTGTCTAACAACATGATATCTAAGACAGGATTACCGTACCACTCAGGAGTAGTACATATCCTTGTCGACCTACGAGGTTTGGTAGTGACTTGATCCGAAGTTTCATGATCACTATCATAAGCTTCCACTTCAATTGGTGTAGGTGCCACAGGAACAACTTCCTGTGCCCTGCTACACACTAGTTGAAGTGACGGTTCAATAACCTTATCAAGTCTCCACCATCCTCCCACTCAATTCTTTCGAGAGAAACTTTTCCTCGAGAAAGGACCTGTTTCTAGAAGCAATTACTTTTTCTTCCATATCTGAAATAGGAGGTATACCCAACTGTTTTGGGTATTCTATGAAGACGCATTTATCCGCTTTGGGTTCGAGCTTATCAGCCTGAAACTTTTTCACATAAGCGTTGCAGTCCCAAACTTTTAAGAAACGATAACTTAGGTTTCTCTAAACGGTGTCGTCTCAACGGAATTGCGTGGTGCCCCTTTTAAAGTGAATGCGGTTGTCTCTAATGCCTAACCCATAAACAATAGTGGTAATTCGATAAGAGACATCATGGCATGCACCATATCCAATAGGGTGCAGCTATGATGTCCGGACACACCATCACACTATGGTGTTCCAAGCGGTATTAATTGTGAAACACTTTCCACAATGTCTTAATTGTGTGCCAAACTCGTAACTCAGATACTCATCTCTATGATCGTATCACAGACATTTTATCCTCTTGTCACGACGATCTTCAACTTCACTCTGAAATTACTTGAACCTTTCAATAATTCAGACTTGTGTTTCATCAAGTAAATACACTCAGCATCTACTCAAATCATCTGTGAAGTAAGAACATAACGATATCCACTGCATGCCTCAGCACTCATTGGACTGCATACATCAAAATGTATTACTTCCAATAAGTTGCTCGCTTGTTCCATCTTACTGAAAACGAGACCTTTCAGTCATCTTGCCCATGTGGTATGATTTGCATGTCTCAAGTGATTCAAAATCAAGTGAGTCCAAACGATCCATCTGCATGGAGTTTCTTCATGCATATATACCAATAGACATGGTTCGCATGTCTCAATCTTTTCAAAAACGACTGAGTCCAAAGATCCATCTACATGGAGCTTCTTCATGCGTTCTATACCAATATGACTCAAATGGCAGTGCCACAAGTATGTGGTACTATCATTACTATTTTATATCTTTTGGCACGAACATGTGTATCACTGCGATCGAGATTCATTTTAGGTGCAAGACCATTGAAGGTATTATTCAAATAATCAGAGTAACCATTATTCTCCTTAAATGAATAACCGTATTGCGATAAACATAATCCAATCATGTTTATGCTCAACGCAAACACCAATCTTGATGGTAGAGGGAGCATGCGATGCTTGATCACATCAACCTTGGAAACACTTCCAACACACATTGTCATCTCAGCTTTAGCTAGTCTCCATTTATTCTGCAGCTTTTATTTCGAGTTACTAACACTTAGCAACCGAACCAGTATCTAATACCCTGGTGCTGCTAGGAGTACTAGTAAAGTACACATTCATATAATGTATATCCAATATACTTCTGTCGACCTTGCCTGCTTCTCATCTACCAAGTATCTAGGGCAGTTTTGCTTCAGTGACCGTTTCCCTCATTACAGAAGCACTTAGTCTCGGGTTTGGGTTTAACCTTGGGATTCTTCACTAGAGCAGCAAATGATTTGCTGTTTCATGAAGTATCCCTTTTGCCCTTGCCCTTCTTGAAACTAGTGGTTTTACTAACCATCAACAATTCATGCTCCTATTTGATTTCTACTTTCGCGGTGTCAAACATCGCGAATAGCTCAAGGATCATCATATCTATCCCTGATACGTTATAGTTCATCACGAAGCTCTAATAGCTTGGTGGCAGTGACTATGGAGAACCATCACTATCTCATCTGGAAGATTAACTCCCACTCGATTCAAGCGATTGTGGCACTCAGACAATCTGAGCACATGCTCAACGATTGAGCTTTTCTCCCTTAGTCTGCAGGCTTAAGAAACTTGTCAGAGGTCTCATACCTCTTGACGTGGGCACTAGTCCGAAATCCCAATTTCAGTCTTCGGAACATCTCATATGTTCTGCGACATTTCAAAACGTCTTTGGTGCCACAATTCTAAACCGTTAGCATTACGCACTGAACTATCACGTAGTCATCAAAACGTGTATGTCAGATGTTTCGCAACATCTACAGACGACGCTGAGGTTTAGCACACCGAGCGGTGCATTAAGGACATAAGCCTTCTGTGCAGCAATGAGGACAATCCTCAGTTTACGGACCCAGTCCGCATAATTGCTACCACCAACTTTCAACTAAATTTTCTCTAGGAACATATTTTAAACAGTAGAACTAAAGCGTAAGATATGACATAATTTGCAAAGACCTTTTGACTATGTTCATGATAATTAAGTTCATCTGATTAATTAATGAACTCCCACTCAGATAGACATCCCTCTAGTCATCTAAGTGATACATGATCCGAGTCAAACTAGGCCGTGTCCGATCATCACGTGAGACGGACTAGTCATCATCGGTGAACATCTCCATGTTGATCGTATCTACTATACGACTCATGTTCGACCTTTCGGTCTCTTGTGTTCCGAGGCCATGTCTGTACATGCTAGGCTCGTCAAGTCAACCTAAGTGTTTCGCATGTGTTCCGAGGCCATGTCTGTACATGCTAGGCTCGTCAACACCCGTTGTATTCGAACGTTAGAATCTATCACACCCGATCATCACGTGGTGCTTCGAAACAACGAACCTTCGCAACGGTGCACAGTTAGGGGGAACACGTCTCTTGAAATTTTAGTGAGGGATCATCTTATTTAGCTACCGTCGTTCTAAGCAAATAAGATGTAAAACATGATAAACATCACATGCAATCATAAAGTGACGTGATATGGCCAATATCATCTTGCGCCTTTGATCTCCATCTTCGAGGCGCGCATGATCACCTTCGTCACCGGCATGACACCATGATCTCCATCATCATGATCTCCATCATCGTGTCTTCATGAAGTTGTCTCGCCAACTATTACTTCTACTTCTATGGCTAACGGTTAGCAATAAAGTAAAGTAATTACATGGCGTTTTCATGACACGCAGGTCATACAATAAATTAAGACAGCTCCTATGGCTCCTGCCGGTTGTCATACTCATCGACATGCAACTCGTGATTCCTATTACAAGAACATGATCAATCTCATACATCACATATATCATTCATCACATCCTTTTGGCCATATCACATCACATAACATACCCTGCAAAAACAAGTTAGACGTCCTCTAATTGTTGTTGCATGTTTTACGTGGCTGCTATGGGATTCTAGCAAGAATGTTTCTTACCTACGCAAAAAGCCACAACGTGATATGCCAATTTCTATTTACCCTTCATAAGGACCCTTTTCATCGAATCCGATCCGACTAAAGTGGGAGAGACAGACACCCGCTAGCCACCTTATGCAACTAGTGCATGTCAGTCGGTGGAACCTGTCTCACGTAAGAGTACGTGTAACGTCGGTCCGGGCCGCTTCATCTCACGATGCCGCCGAATCAAGATAAGACTAGTAACGGCAAGTAAATTGACAAAATCGACGCCCACAACTACTTTGTGTTCTACTCGTGCATAGAAACTACACATAGACCTAGCTCATGATGCCACTGTTGGGGAACATAGCAGAAATTCAAAATTTTCTACGCATCACCAAGATCAATCTATGGAGTAATCTAGCAACGAGGGGAAGGGGAGTGCATCTACATACCCTTGTAGATCGCGAGCGGAAGCGTTCAAGAGAACGGGGTTGATGGAGTCGTACTCGTCGTGATCCAAATCACCGATGATCCTAGCGCCGAACGGACGGCACCTCCGCGTTCAACACACGTACGGAGCAGCGACGTCTCCTCCTTCTTGATCCAACAAGGGGGGAGGAGAGGTTGATGGAGATCCAGCAGCACGACGGCGTGGTGGTGGAAGTAGCGGGATTCCAACAGGGCTTCGCCAAGCGCTGCGGGAGGAGGGAGATGTGTCACGGGAGGGAGAGGGAGGCGCCAGGGCTTGGATTGCTGCTGCCCTCCCTCCCCCCCACTATATATAGGGCCAAGGGAGAGGGGGGGCGCAGCCTTGGCCCTTCCTCCAAGGAAGCGTGCGGCCAGGGAGGAGTCCTTCCCCCTCAAGGCACCTCGGAGGTGCCTTCCCCCTTTAGGACTCTCCGTTTATCTTATCTCTTGGCGCATGGGCCTCTTGGGGCTGGTTCCCTTGGCCCATATAGGCCAAGGCACACCCCCCACAGCCCATGTGGCCCCCCCGGGGCTGGTGGACCCCCGGACCCCTTTCGGCACTCCCGGTACAATACCGATAAAGTGCGAAACTTTTCCGGCGACCAAAATAAGACTTCCCATATATAAATCTTTACCTCCGGACCATTCCGGAACTCCTCGTGACGTCCGGGATCTCATCCGGGACTCCGAACAACTTTCGGGTTACCTCATACTAATATCTCTACAACCCTAGCGTCACCGAACCTTAAGTGTGTAGACCCTACGGGTTCGGGAGACACGCAGACATGACCGAGACGACTCTCCGGTCAATAACCAACAGCGGGATCTGGATACCCATGTTGGCTCCCACATGCTCCTCGATGATCTCATCGGATGAACCACGATATCGAGGATTCAATCAATCCCGTATACAATTCCCTTTGTCTATCGATATGTTACTTGCCCGAGATTCGATCGTCGGTATCCCGATACCTTGTTCAATCTCGTTACCGGCAAGTCTCTTTACTCGTTCCGTAACACATCATCCCGTGATCATCTCCTTGGTCACATTGTGCACATTATGATGATGTTCTACCGAGTGGGCCCAGAGATACCTCTCCGTTTACACGGAGTGACAAATCCCAGTCTCGATTCGTGCCAACCCAACAGACACTTTCGGAGATACCTGTAGTGCACCTTTATAGCCACCCAGTTACGTTGTGACGTTTGGTACACCCAAAGCATTCCTACGGTATCCGGGAGTTGCACAATCTCATGGTCTAAGGAAATGATATTTGACATTAGAAAAGCTCTTAGCAAACGAACTACACGATCTTGTGCTAGGCTTAGGATTGGGTCTTGTCCATCACATCATTCTCCTAATGATGTGATTCCGTTATCAACGACATCCAATGTCCATGGTCAGGAAACCGTAACCATCTATTGATCAACGAGCTAGTCTCCTAGAGGCTTACTAGGGACATGGTGTTGTCTATGTATCCACACATGTATCTGAGTTTCCTATCAATACAATTCTAGCATGGATAATAAACGATTATCATGAACAACGAAATATAATAATAACCTATTTATTATTGCCTCTAGGGCATATTTCCAACACTTCTCTCCAGCGTAGCTCAGCTCCCAGATCTCCTCGATCCTTCCGTAGTATCTGTCCTTATCGTTACCGGTGTAGGATTCCATCGTTACCCCGGAGTTCTGATAACCATCGCTCTGTCCTTGGATCGTTCCCAAATTCTGGTTGTTCAAAGTTCAACGCTTGCCACTGGCTCCCATCCTTAGGGTGACTCAGCATCTTGTCTTTTTTATTTATCTCTGGATCATTTGCGTCATCTTCTCGCTTCTTCTCCTCCCTATCCGCGTGCCAACGCAAGAGCTTTGTTACCTTAGGGTCCGCGAAATACCGCTGCAGACGAGGAGTGATCGGAAAGTACGACACCACTTTTCAAGGAGCTTTCTTCCTCTTCTTGTATCGAGTGACGCCGCACACCGGACATATGGTAGACTCCGCGTGCTCGTCCCGATAAATGATGCAATTATTCATGCACACATGGTATTTCACGTGCGGTAAATCCAGAGGACACACGATTTTCTTCGCCTCCTCGAAACTGGTCGGGCACTTGTTCCCCTTGGGAAGACGTTCGTGCCAGAATGACATGTTCTCGTCGAAGCATGCGTCGGTCATTTTGTGTTTTACCTTCATCTCCAGAGCCATGAGCGTTACTTTCAGGCGGGTATCCTCGGGCCTGCATCCTTCATACAATGGAGTAACTGCGTCTATCTCCAGTTGATCCAACTTGGCTTTCTCTCGGGCGGCAGCTCTTGCGTTATCCGTCTGCTTGAGAAGCAGCTCTTGAATATGAGGGTCGTGCACCCAGCCCATCGATGGTCCATCGTCGTCTGCTCCGGCATCTTCATCTTCATGATCATGCCCTTCGTCTGCTCCGGCATCTTCCTCATCATCATGTCCGGCATCTTCTACATGATGACTGTGTACTGCATCTACTTCGTGATCATGTCCTGGAGATTCTTCGTCTTCTCGCCCGCCCTCGCCGCGGTTGTCTTGCTGCCCTTCCTCATTTCTTGCCGGCCGGCCCCATAAAACCACGCAAGAGCAGGTGGTCCCGCACCTGTACGGAATCCGGGTCCATAAGGCTCCTCAGCTTGCATCTTCGACACGGACATCTTATCTCCGTCTCATTATTTTGAAGCATCTCGGCCTTCGCGGAGCTCAAAAACCTATTCACGATGCCTTCGGTCATCGTGCGGACCATGGTCGCCTGCGGGGTAGAGCAAAACGATATTTTAGAACCAAGAAAAAATTTGGCATGACTTTGCCTAAAAATATGACCAAAAAGAATGCATAGTGCCAAAATTCTCGCCGAAACGGAAATGAATCAACATTCCGGCAAAATATTGGCAACTATCGCATTTCAAATACCGGTACCTGCAAACACAAACATATATGCAACACCACAAACATATGCAACACCACAAATATACATAGATCTAGCTAGGCCATAAAAAGTGCATGTGCACGTTGTTGGAGGGAGAAAAAAGTAGATCTGCAACATAAAGAAAGTTTTTCCCTTACTTACCTATCAAAAAAGGGTAATTTAACCACTTAATTTGGATGAATCTATGATGCAAATGAGGTGAGGAGGAGGAGGCACCCGAGACAAGTTTGGAGGAGGTGGAGAGAATGAAGTGGGGAAAGTGAGAGTGTAGGTGGATGTCCAAAATATCTAGCTAGTCCCAGGTTACTAATGGCACAACACCAACAAATGCGCCATTAGTAACCCTGGTTACTAATGGCGCACCAGCTGGCGGTGCGCCATTAGTAGTTTTGCAAAAAAAAAAAAATAGTGGCGCACGGGGTGACTGGTGCGCCATTACTAGTTTGGTTGTGGTGCGTCATTAGTGTGATAGACAGACACTAATGGCGCACCGGCACACGATGCGCCATTAGTATTTTTGGAAAAAAGAAAAAAAAATTGTTAGTAGTGGCGCACCATAGTTGTGGTGCGCCATTAGTGTCTATCACACTAATGACGCACCAGCACACGGTGCGTCACTGCTATATAGTAGTGGCGCACCGCATGTCTGGTGCGTCATTAGTGTGCATATTGTCTATAGCCCTTTTTCTAGTAGTGGCAGGTGCAGCAGAAGCTGCAACATGCGGAATTTTCTCCAAAAAGGAGTATAACTGAGCCGAACAATACTCCCTTAGATGAATTTCAAATCAGGAGCAAGCAAAACTCACTTGACCCGGTCGAACTTGAGCCCCATCCTCTTGCCACCATCCTTCCCTGCAAACAGCAACAGAAAAGGAGGACACATTTCCTCATCATCCATTCTTCAGTTACCACTAAAGCTCCCACGCACAACCCCTCTGAAAATGCGAGATTTATTTGCTATATACTCCCGCAGTGCTATTCTAGATCCGTCACTGCCACTCCCAGCGGCACGCCCAGAATCGCATCATGAATCCTTGGCGTGCGCGACCAGAGTAAGCGGGGGCCGATTCTTCCCCAATCGAGATGCGAGCAGCATGAACAGAACAACCGGGGATTCGGGGTGAGGGACTGTCTCACCGGGGAGCGGGTTGTAGTAGCCGAGGACCTCGAGGTGCTTGCCGTCGCGTGGGGAGCGGCTGTCGGCGGCCGTCACACGGTAGAAGGGCCGATTCCGGCAGCCGAACCGCGCGAGCCGGATGCGCACCACCATGACTTTCTTCTTTTCTTCCTCGCCGCCGGCCTTCGTTTCTCCGGGTTAGAGGGGTGGTGTGGGAAGAAGGGTTTTGGGTTGGCGATTAGTGCGTGCCTTCTGGGCTGGGCTTGGCTTATCCAACTAGGTATTTCTTAGTGGGCCTACATCAATGCCCTAAATTGGGGCCGATCCATGTACGCGAATTCGATCGCAGATCCTACTACTCAAGCAAAAAAAAAAGCAAATGATCCTAAAAAAGACTAATAAAAACCCTAAAAAGTGATCCTAAAAAAACTCAGGAAATTTAAACTATCCTCCAAAGCATGAGTGGATGTTACGATAAAAACAAGTAAAATTAAGCTTCATTTATCTTGTATTTTCTGGAAACAAAACCTTCATTTCATCAATTTACTATAGGTTAGCAAGAAACAAAATGAATTTCACAAAGCACAATAACAATCCCTGGAAAACCTTTGTCATGACTTATAAAATTTAAGTAGGTATCAGTGGTGGAGCTTGACAAGAAAGTGTGGGGGAGCCAATTTTTTTTTACTCGTACAGTCAGGCAGGGACCGAATCAATGTATATAACCATATATAGGGAACGAATGATTTCAGAGAGCTTGTCCAAAGCGCGAGGGCGGCTGGCAGACCAGAGTTCATGCAGTCGACGAACACCCTCTCTGAGTCTCTCCTCGCCTCCTCGCGATGTGTCGCCGGCTCAAGGAGGTCCAGTTAATCTCATACAGCAAGTTGCAAGGCAACAGGGCCAGTTCATACCTAATGAAACGAAAATTTCGTGAGATCAGTCTATCTCCTACGGCAAGCTGCAAGGCGGCAGTGCAAGTTCATACCTAATGAAAATAAAATTTCGTTTGGGCTGGGGGGGGGGGGGCAAGGCTTCACGTAGCTCCGCCATTGGTAGGCATCATATTCATGTACCTCTTATCAACAGAGCAATTAAAGTGTCATTCATATTCATGTACATCAGACAAGGGTATTTATAACTAAAATAGCACCTCACATTAAGATCAGTCAACTGCTCTTAAACTAAAAAATTAGGGATTATTATGTAAAGTTGATCCAAGCAAAGCACTCACCGAGCATGAAATCCACATCTCTAGCAGCCTCCTACTTCAATCCATGTACTCAGTTGTTGGCTTGTCTTGCAGGCACCACAACCCTATCAGCAAACAGTGAGAGGGAGAACATAAATAAATCAAACAACAGAAAAATTCCTCAGATCGGTACAATGTTGTATTAACAGCGCAACACATCAACTTTGAATTTATCTTGTGTTTCTTGTCTTCGATGCCAGCTCTGCTGACTAAGATTGTACAATGAAAGAGCAGAAAAATGATCTTAGTTGCGCACACAAAAAACATTTGTTGGGTGAAGGAACTTCGTTTGGTGAGTATAGTTACATCTAATAAACAATATCTTCTTAAGAACCAACACCATATTTCTACATACAAAAGTGAAAAGGTAGAAGATGCTAAAAATTGCAAGAAACAACATCTTTCTTCATACATTTTTTTCGTTGGTTAACTTCCATTCTTTTTTGTTTTTCTTTATATTTCAAAATAGTCTAATTCATATACTTCAAAACTTAATTTATGTAAAATTTTAAAAATATTCACCATGCATTAAAAAAATGTTAATGCATTTTGAATATTTGATCATGCAATTTAGGAAATGTTTTTACTGATCTGGAGAATTTTTGTTATTGTTTTTTAATTTATTTTCTTCCTCTTACGGTTTGTGTGTCTTAAAAAATGTTCGTGATATTTTCAAATATGTTTATAAATTTAAAATATACGTTCATGTAATTTCAATAAAAAATGCATAATACCATTCAAAAACCGAGCTCGTGAATGATATAAAAAACGTCACATGTCTCAAAAAAATGTTCATGAATATATGTACTAGTTTTTATATCATTAAAAAAAATGATATAAACATTTTTAGTATACACGTGAAACATGTTTTACAAACGTTGAAAGTTTTTTAAATGCATGTTTTAAACATTGCGAATATATGTTAAACATTTTTTAATACATGTTGAACATTTTTAACGGCGTTAAACATTTTTTTAAAGTATGCAAACATTGCTTTACGTTATATATATTGAAATGTCATAGCATTGTTTTTAAATATGTGAAGATTTATTAAAAATGTCATGTATATTATTTTTGATGGATATGAAATATTTTTTTGGGAATCACTGAAAGTTTTACACTTCATGAATATTTTCAAAATGTGTGACGAGCATTATTGAAAATTTGAGTGAATTATATTTTTAGTATTTTACATATTTATATAAATAACATCTTTTTTTAGAAACGTTTAGATAACAAACGACATTTGCTTCGGGAGCCACCGTTTCTCTCCAGATGGGCCCTTACATTTGGGCCATTTAGGACGTGCTTGAGGCTAGGTGTTCTTTCGTCTCAAATTTCTAAAAAAAAGCGAGGCAAAGACACGTCCAGGTGTGGAGCTTCAAAATATTCTTCCTTCTTCCTCGAGTTACTTCGCGAGATTTCCAAGAGTACGTATGGTGCATCTTTTTTTCTGTTCGTTGTCAGTGCTACTACTTCTGGACGAAGAAACGTCCGATCTCATCGAATGGAGCGACGCTGCGTTGTTTATTCGTGTGGTTTCCTTTTGCGGTGAGACAAGCATCGCACGTGACAACGCGCACGCAAAAACAAATCACGCCGAGATCGAGAGCAACACGTCGACGGATCAGAGACACCGATGCATGCACATGGCGGCGACGATGGCGTTCGCGTCCATGCTCCACCGCACCGGCACCAAGTGTAATAAATCGACCAGGCAGAAAGCCGCATCCAACTTGTGCTCGCTCGGCACCGTGGAGGTGCACCGTAAATTGTGCTCGTCGTCGTCACACGCATGCACCACCCCTTTACACTTGTTTATTGCAGCTTCTTCACCCGCTTTTGGCCTCTTCTTCTTCCGGCATGGGCTCGGTCGAATCGGTTCCATCTACATGGCAGAGCTTTGCGAACGTACGGCGGGGGAGCGGCAACGCGTGTCCTCCCTACGTGGCGGCCATGTACGAGCACCGCCGCGCAACGTGGCTCACAGCTTCTGCCTATAAAGGCCACCTGCTCCAACCTCCTTACCATATCACAAGAAGCCGAACCATTCCAAGTACTGTCGAGCAGAAGCCTAAAGCGAGTGACATTTCCCCCTTCCGAGCTAGTTCAAGAAACCAAAATGGCCTCCAACCAGAACCAGGCCAGCTACCACGCCGGCGAGACCAAGGCCCGTACAGAGGTAAGCGTTTTTTTACTTAGTGTGCACTCTGCTGCGCGCATGCGCCGTTGCTCCGGCGGTGATCTGAGATGTTCTATCTGTTGGATGAACTGCAGGAGAAGACCGGGCAGATGATGGGCGCGACCAAGGACAAGGCCGGGCAGACCACGGAGGCCACCAAGCAGAAGGCCGGCGAGACGGCCGAGGCAACGAAGCAGAAGACTGGCCAGGCCACGGAGGCTACCAAGCAGAAGGCCGGCGAGACGGCCGATGCCACCAAGCAGAAGGCCGCCGAGGCCAAGGACAAGACGGCGCAGACGGCGCAGGCGGCCAAGGAGAAGACGTACGAGACGGCGCAGTCGGCCAAGGAGCGCGCCGCCCAGGGCAAGGACCAGACCGCCAGCACCCTCGGCGAGAAGACGGAGGCGGCGAAGCAGAAGGCCGCCGAGACCACGGAGGCGGCCAGGCAGAAGGCCGCCGAGGCGACCGAGGCGGCCAAGCAGAAGGCGTCGGAGACGGCGCAGTACACCAAGGAGTCCGCCGTCGCCGGCAAGGACAAGACCGGCAGCGTCCTCCAGCAGGCCGGCGAGACGGTGGTGAACGCCGTGGTGGGCGCCAAGGACGCCGTGGCCAACACGCTGGGCATGGGCGGTGACAACGCCACCAAGGACACCACCACCGGCGCCACCACCAAGGACACCACCACCAGGAATCACTAGACGCATGCGTTCGCGCTTGATTTGCTTTCCTGTAGTCGTGTTTGGTCGTTCGCGGGCCTTCTACATATTTTGTATGTTTCCACTCTTTCGTGATTTCAGCTCATTTAGTGTAAGTTTGCCTTCGATTTGATGTACTACTCGTGTCCGGTTCTGTAATAGTATTGAGTTATTATTATGATCCATGTACTTTGGTGTAATGTGTAATTCCTTTATTCCGATATAGTATACATTACTTCTACCGCGGAATTTTTTTTTGAAGTCCCTTCTACCGCGGTATTATTAAATGTGTCTGTCTAGGATAGTCATGTCACATAGTCATGTCACATCTAAGTTACACAATCAAGCATAAAAAGAAAAAGAAAATAAAATAAAATAAAATACATGAAGCCTTAAAAAAAACGAATATGAAAATAGATACCTACACGAATCTCCAAGATCAATGACATAGGGTCTGGGATAGTCATGTCACATATAAGTGACACAATTAAGCATGAGAAGTAAAAAGAAAAATACCTAGATGAATCTTTATGAAAAGGTTTTTCTTATCATTTATGAAATATCATCACTCTGTTTGGGCGCATGCTAAAAAGATGTTATATGACCAGATGAAAGCCCATCATATCAAAATACCCATGAACCCACGTGCCAGCTCTCCCTCAAAAGTGTGGGTCCCATTCAAAATCTCAGCGTATTTATTCTTAGCTTCATGTGAGATTGAGAGAGATGATAGGTGGGTCTATTTATTCTTAGCTTCATGTGAGATTGAGAGAGATGATCATGTATTTACTACAGCCAAATCTAATTTATTCCTTACATGTTATACAATAACAGAATGCATCCATAATTTTGTAAAGATAAATTCGATTTATTTCTCATATGAAAGATAATACAAAATTACAGCCTGAAGAATTGAACATCACATTTGCAGAATGGAACCAAACAGTTAACTAAAGACGATAACTAATTAACAAAACAGTTAATAAGTGAGCACCACACTGCACGATATATAAAACATATACACTAGAGCAACAGATTGCATGGTAAAATTAGATAGCAGAGTTCACCAGAATTTATGAAGAAAAGGCAGGAGCAGCACACGCAACGGGTAAACCGAGCATGCTTAACCGGCGTAGCTAGCAAATGGTAAGGTGCTCAATCTGGGGGTCGGCACGAATGGCAGCCATCGCGACCTCATCCGCGCGTGCGGCCGCGATTTGCTTCTCCGCTGCCAAATGCTCCTTGAGATCCTGGCTATACTGCGTGCACCATGGCTTAGGCCGGCGCTTATTTGGTGGAGGGGTCGGTGATTTGGGTGGAAGGTGTCGCGCTCGCGCGGGCGGTAGGGGCATGTGGGATGTGGAAGGAGGAGGAGGATGGGGGTCGGGTGTGGATTACCTGCCTGGATAGGCGAGGCCGAGGAGCGTGAAGGAGGGTCACCGGCGAGGAGGCGACGACGCTTCAAGCAAGGAGTGAAGGTTTCAACTTGAAAAGGAAGGCGGAAAGAGGGGAAATGTGGATTTTGGTAAGGGAGAGTGGGCGGGGAGGTAGATATTTCCGCGGAAGCCGAAAATTGGGAATCACTTCAGCCAAAAAACTGGCGCGCAAAGTGTCATCAGACACGATCCCTTATTCAGACACGGTCCGAAGATATTTTGTGCTGCATCTCACACGGTTGGTTATAGTAAACTGAGTGCGATCTACTTGATTTATCGTCTTGATCATATGAATTACGTAATGGGTCACAGCTACAAAGATGCTGTTTGAATTGTTAGAACTTTTATCTGCAGTGAACATGCAACTACAGGTGTGTTGTCAAAAAAATGGGAATTATCTAGGGTTCGTTTGTACATTTTTATACATTACCTGCGTTTTCCAGGCATTTTATGCGCATAATTCAAATTTGAACTACATGCACATGCTCCAGTGCATATAAACTTACTGAAAAATCAAATATGTGTCCTTGGTTGCATGCTTAGGTCCCATGCAAGAAATAGGAATGAATTTCAAACACCCTACCACCGTCACTCGACGCAAACATTGAGATACCTGGTTTTTAAATTCTAGTAAATCCAAAACTCGTCTGAAATTCATGAAACTTGGCATGCTATCATGTAGCGGCATCAACATGCCGTGGTAAATTTTTTGTCCCATTTGGGGCAGGTTTGGGTATAAGCTTCTCACAAGCCAGAGCTTCTCACAACAAGCGTGATGGTTTCGGTAGGGAAGGTGCCACCTTTGGGACAAAACGATATCCGTTGCCTCTTATTGCTTTCGAAATTTTTTGAGTGTCAACATAGAACAACAAGAGTGTTGTGTTCAATTTTGGAATTTTTCGGGGTTCGTTTAGACATTTTTATGCATTAACTGAGTTTTCAATGCATTTACGTGCATAATTCAAATTTGAACTACATGCACATGCTCCAGTGCATATAAATTGGTTGAAAAATCAAATCTGTGTCCTTGGGTGCATGCTTAGGTCCCATGCAAGAAATAGGAATGAATTTCAAACACCAGGGCACCGTTGATTGCCGGCAAAACATTGAGATGCCTGGTTTTTAAATTCTAGTAAATCCAAAACTCGTCTGAAATTCATGAAACTTGGCATGCTATCATGGAGCGGCATCAACATGTCGTGGTACAAATTTTGTCCCATTTGGTGCAGGTTTGGGTATAAGCTTCTCACAAACCGGAGCTTCTCACAACAAGCGTGATGGTTTTCGGTAGGGAACGTCCCACCTTTGGGGACGAAACGATATCCATTGCCTCTTATTGCTTTCAATTTTTTTCTCGTGTCAATATAGAACAACAGGAATGTTGTGTGAATTTTTGTGATTTTTCGGGGTTCGTTTGGATATTTTTATGCATTAACTGAGTTTTCAATGCATTTATGTGCATAATTCAAATTTGAACTACATGCACATGCTCCATTGCATATAAATTGGTTGAAAAATCAAATCTGTGTCCATGGGTGCATGCTTAGGTCCCATGCAATAAATGGGAATGAATTTTAAACACCAGGGCGCCGTTGATTGCCGGCAAAACATTGAGATGCCTGGTTTGTAAATTCTAGTAATTCCAAAACTCGTCTAAAATTCATGAAACTTGGCATGCTATCATGGAGCGTCATCAACATGCCGCGGTACAAATTTTGTCCCATTTGGGGCAGGTTTGGGTATAAGCTTCTCACAAATCGGAGCTTCTCACAACAAGCCTGATGCTTTTCGGTAGGGAACGTCCCACCTCTGGGAACGAAAGGATATCCATTTCCTCTGATTGCTTTCAAATTTTTTTCTCGTGTCAACATAGAACAACAGGAGGGTTGTGTGAATTTTTGTGATTTTTGGGGTTCGTTTGGGCATTTTTATGCATTAAGTGAGTTTTCAATTCATTTATGTGCATAATTCAAATTTGAACTACATGCACATGCTGCAGTGCATATAAATTGATTGAAAAATAAAATCCGTGTCCTTGGGTGCATGCTTAGGTCCCATGCAAGAAATGGAAATGAATTTCAAACAATAGGGCACCGTTGATTGCCGGCAAAACATTGAGATGCCTGGTTTTAAATTCTAGTAAATGCAAACCTCGTCTGAAATTCATGAAACTTGGCATGCTATCATGGAGCGGCATCAACATGCCATGGTAAAATTTTTGTCTCATTTGGGGCAGGTTTCGGTATATGCTTCTCACAAACCGGAGCTTCTCACAACAAGCATGATGGTTTTCGGTAGGGAACGTCCCACCTGTGGGGACGAAAATATATCAATTGCCTCTTATTGCTTTCAATTTTTTTTCTCGTGTCAACATAGAACAACAGGAGTGTTGTATGAATTTTTGTGATTTTTCGGGGTTCGTTTGGACATTTTTATGAATTAACTGAGTTTTCAAAGCATTTATGTGCATAATTCAAATTTGAACTACATGCACATGCTCAAGTGCATATAAATTGGTTGAAAAATCAAATATGTGTCCTTGGGTGCATGCTTAGGTCCCATGCAAGAAATAGGAATGAATTTCAAATACCAGGGCACCGTTGATTGCCGGCAAAACATTGAGATGTCTGGTTTTTAAATTCTAGTAAATCCAAAACTCGTCTGAAATTCATGAAACTTGGCATGCTATCATGGAGCGACATCAACATGCCATGGTACAAATTTTGTCCCATTTGGGGCAGGTTTGGGTGTAAGCTTCTCACAAACCGGAGCTTCTCACAACAAGCGTGATGGTTTTCGGTAGGGAACGTCCCACCTTTGGGGACGAAACGATAATCATTGCCTCTTATTGCTTTCAAATTTTTTCTCGTGTCAATATAGAACAACAGGAGTGTTGTGTGAATTTTTGTGATTTTTCGGGGTTCGTTTGGACATTTTTATGCATTAACTGAGTTTTCTATGCATTTATGTGCATAATTCAAATTGAACTACATGCACATGCTCCAGTGCATATAAATTGGTTGAAAAATCAAATCTGTGTCCTTGGGTGCATGCTTAGGTCCCATGCAAGAAATAGGATGAATTTCAAACACCAGGGCACCGTTGATTGCCGGCAAAACATTGAGATGCCTGGTTTTTAAATTCTAGTAAATCCAAAACTCGTCTGAAATTCATGAATCTTGGCATGCTATCATGGAGCGGCATCAACATGTCGTGGTACAAATTTTGTCCCATTTGGTGCAGGTTTGGGTATATGTTTCTCACAAACCGGAGCTTCTCACAACAAGCGTGATGGTTTTCGGTAGGGAACGTCCCACCTTTGGGGACGAAACGATATCCATTGCCTCTTATTGCTTTCAAATTTTTTCTCATGTCAATATAGAACAACAGGAGTGTTGTGTGAATTTTTGTGATTTTTCGGGGTTCGTTTGGACATTTTTATGCATTATTTGAGTTTTCAATGCATTTATGTGCATAATTCAAATTTGAACTACATGCACATGCTCCAGTGCATATAAATTGGTTGAAAAATTAAATCTGTGTCCTTGGGTGCATGCTTAGGTCCCATGCAAGAAATGGGAATGAATTTCAAACACTAGGGCACCGTTGATTGCCGGCAAAACATTGAGATGCCTGGTTTGTAAATTCTAGTAATTCCAAAACTCGTCTGAAATTCATGAAACTTGGCATGCTACCATGGAGCGGCATCAACATGCCGTGGTACATATTTTGTCCCATTTGGGGCAAGTTTGGGTATAAGCTTCTCACAAACCGGAGCTTCTCACAACAAGCATGATGGTTTTCGGTAGGGAACGTCCCACCTTTGGGGACGAAACGATATCCATTTCCTCTGATTGCTTTCAAATTTTTTCTTGTGTCAACATAGAACAAAAAGAGTGTTGTGTGAATTTTCGTGATTTTTCGGGGTTTGTTTGGACATTTTTATGCATTAACCAAGTTTTCAATGCATTTATGTGCATAATTCAAATTTGAACTACATGCACATGCTCCAGTGCATATAAATTGGTTGAAAAATAAAATATGTGTCCTTGGGTGCATGCTTAGGTCCCATGCAAGAAATGGGAATGAATTTCAAACAATAGGGCACGGTTGATTGCCGGCAAACTATTGAGATGCCTGGTTTTTAAATTCTAGTAAATCCAAAACTCGTCTGAAATTCATGAAACTTGGCATGCTATCATGGAGCGGCATCAACATGACGTGGTACAAATTTTGTCCCATTTGGGACAGGTTTGGGTATATGTTTCTCACAAACCGGAGCTTCTCACAACAAGCATGATGGTTTTTAGGAGGGAACGTCCCACCTTTGGGGACGAAAATATATCCATTGCCTCTTATTGCTTTGAATTTTATTTCTCATGTCAACATAGAACAACAGGAGTGTTGTGTGAATTTTTGTGATTTTTCGGGGTTCGTTTGGACATTTTTATGCATTAACTGAGTTTTCAATGCATTTATGTGCATAATTCAAATTTCAACTACATGCAGAATGCTCAAGTGCATATAAATTGGTCGAAAAATCAAATCTGTGTCCTTGGGTGCATGCTTAGGTCCGATGTAAGAAATATGAATGAACTTCAAACACCAGGGCACCGTTGATTGCTAGCAAAACATTGAGATGCCTGGTTTTTAAATTGTAGTAAATCCAAAACTCGTCTGGAATTCATGAAACTTGGCATGCTATCATGGAGCGGCATTAACATGCCGTGGTACAAATTTTGTCCCATTTGGGGCAGGTTTGGGTATGAGCTTCTCACAAAGCGGAGCTTCTCACGACAAGCGTGATGGTTTTCGGTAGGGAACGTCCCACCTTTGGGGACGAAACGATATCCATTGCCTCTTATTGCTTTCAATTTTTTTTTCTCATGTCAACATAGAACAACAGGAGTGTTGTGTGAATTTTTGTGATTTTTCGGGGTTCGTTTGGACATTTTTTTGCATTAACTGAGTTTTCAATGCATTTATGTGCATAATACAAATTTGAACAAATGCACATGCTCCAGTGCATATAAATTGGTTGAAAAATCAAATCTGTGTCCATGGGTGCATGCTTAGGTCCCATGCAATAAATGGGAATGAATTTTAAACACCAGGGCGCCGTTGATTGCCGGCAAAACATTGAGATGCCTGGTTTGTAAATTCTAGTAATTCCAAAACTCGTCTGAAATTCATGAAACTTGGCATGCTATCATGGAGCGGCATCAACATGCCGTGGTACAAATTTTGTCCCATTTGGGGCAGGTTTGGGTGTAAGCTTCTCACAAACCGGAGCTTCTCACAAGAAGCGTGATGGTTTTCGGTAAGGAACTTCCCACCTTTGGGGACAAAACGATATCCATTGCCTCTTATTGCTTACCAATTTTTTTCTCGTGTAAATATAGAACAACAGGAATGTTGTGTGAATTTTTGTGATTTTTCGGGGTTCGTTTGGACATTTTTATGCATTAACTGAGTTTTCAATGCATTTATGTGCATAATTCAAATTTGAACTGCATGCACATTCTCAAGTGCATATAAATTGGTTGAAAAATCAAATCTGTGTCCTTCGGTAGAAGCTTAGGTCCTATGCAAGAAATGGGAATGAATTTCAAACACCAGGGCACCGTTGATTGCCGGCAAAACATTGAGATGCCTGGTTTGTAAATTCTAGTAATTGCAAAACTCGTCTGAAATTCATGAAACTTGGCATGCTATCATGGAGTGGCATCAACATGCCGTGGTACAAATTTTGTCCCATTTGGGGCAGGTTTGGGTATAAGCTTCTCACAAACCGGAGCTTCTCACAACAAGCGTGATGGTTTTCGGTAGGGAACGTCCCACCTTTGGGGACGAAACGATATCCATTTTCTCCGATTGTTTTCAAAAAAAATTCTCGTGTCAACATAGAACAACAAGAGTGTTGTGTGAATTTTCGGGATTTTTTGGGGTTCGTTTGGACAGTTTTATGCATTAACTGAGTTTCCTATGCATTTATGTGCATAATTCAAATTGAACCACATGCACATGCTCCAGTGCATATAAATTGGTTGAAAAATCAAATCCGTATCCTTGGGTGCATGCTTAGGTCCCATGCAAGAAATGGGAAAGAATTTCAAACACCAGGGCACCGTTGATTGCCGGCAAAACATTGAGATGCCTGGTTTGTAAATTCAAGTAATTCCAAAACTCATCTGAAATTCTTGAAACTTGGCATGCTATCATTGAGCGGCATCAAAATGCCGTGGTACAAATTTTGTCCCATTTGGGGCAGGTTTGGGTATAAGCTTCTCACAAAACGGAGCCTCTCACAACAAGCGTGATGGTTTTCGGTAGGGAACGTCCCGCCTTTGGGGACGAAACGATATCCATTTCCTCTGATTGTTTTCAAAAAAAATTCTCGTGTCAACATAGAACAACATGAGTGTTGTGTGAATTTTCGTGATTTTTCGGGGTTCATTTGGACAGCTTTATGCATTAACTGAGTTTTCTATGCATTTATGTGCATAATTCAAATTGAACTACATGCACATGCTCCAGTGCATATAAATTGGTTGAAAAATAAAATCTGTGTCCTTGGGTGCATGCCTACGTCCCATGCAAGAAATGAGAATGAATTTCAAACACTAGGGCACCGTTGATTGCCGGCAAAACATTGAGATGCCTGGTTTTTAAATTCTAGTAAATCCAAAACTCGTCTGAAATTCATGAAACTTGGAATGCTATCATGGAGCGGCATCAACATGCCGTGGTACAAATTTTGTCCCATTTGGGACAGGTTTGGGTATATGCTTCTCACAAACCGGAGCTTCTCACAACAAACATGATGGTTTTCGGTAGGGAACGTCCCACCTTTGGGGACGAAATGATATCCATTGCTTCTTATTGCTTTCATGTTTTCTCGTGTCAACATAGAACAACAGGAGTGTTGTGTGAATTTTTGTGATTTTTCGGGGTTCGTTTGGACATTTTTTTGCATTAACTGAGTTTTCAATGCATTTATGTGCATAATACAAATTTGAACAAATGCACATGCTCCAGTGCATATAAATTGGTTGAAAAATCAAATCTGTGTCCTTGGGTGCATGCTTAGGTCCCATGCAAGAAATAGGAATGAATTTCAAACACCAAGGCACCGTTGATTGTCGGCAAAACATTGAGATGCCTGGTTTTTAAATTCGAGTAAATCCAAAACTCGTCTGAAATTCATGAAACTTGGCATGCTATCATGGAGCGGCATCAACATGCCGTGGTACAAATTTTGTCCCATTTGGGGCAGGTTTGGGTATAAGCTTCTCACAAAATGGAGCTTCTCACAAGAAGCGTGATGGTTTTCGGTAAGGAACTTCCCACCTTTGGGGACAAAACGATATCCATTGCCTCTTATTGCTTACAAATTTTTTTCTCGTGTAAATATAGAACAACAGGAATGTTGTGTGAATTTTTGTGATTTTTCGGGGTTCGTTTGGACATTTTTATGCATTAACTGAGTTTTCAATGCATTTATGTGCATAATTCAAATTTGAACTGCATGCACATTCTCAAGTGCATATAAATTGGTTGAAAAATCAAATCTGTGTCCTTCGGTGCATGCTTAGGTCCTATGCAAGAAATGGGAATGAATTTCAAACACCAGGGCACCGTTGATTGCCGGCAAAACATTGAGATGCCTGGTTTGTAAATTCTAGTAATTGCAAAACTCGTCTGAAATTCATGAAACTTGGCATGCTATCATGGAGTGGCATCAACATGCCGTGGTACAAATTTTGTCCCATTTGGGGCAGGTTTGGGTATAAGCTTCTCACAAACCGGAGCTTCTCACAAACCGGAGCTTCTCACAACAAGCGTGATGGTTTTCGGTAGGGAACGTCCCACCTTTGGGGACGAAACGATATCCATTTCCTCTGATTGTTTTCAAAAAAATTCTCGTGTCAACATAGAACAACAAGAGTGTTGTGTGAATTTTCGGGATTTTTTGGGGTTCGTTTGGACAGTTTTATGCATTAACTGAGTTTTCTATGCATTTATGTGCATAATTCAAATTGAACTACATGCACATGCTCCAGTGCATATAAATTGGTTGAAAAATCAAATCCGTATCCTTGGGTGCATGCTTAGGTCCCATGCAAGAAATGGGAAAGAATTTCAAACACCAGGGCACCGTTGATTGCCGGCAAAACATTGAGATGCCTGGTTTGTAAATTCAAGTAAATCCAAAATTCCGTTAACCATTCACGTGACGCCACGTGTCTTGGTTTTAATGGCTGCAGGAGGTGCCGTGCGGACAGCTGCTTGACCTTGACTGAACGGGAGGCGTGCGAGCTCCGTCCGGTGCGTAGGCTGACCGAGAGGCGTGTAAGCTGTCCTCGAGTGCGCAGGCTCACCGGGAAGCGTGCGAGCTGTACGCTGCGCAGACTCACTGGGAAGCGAGACCTTTGACTTCCATGGCCGCCCGCCTTGCTCGCATCCTCTCCATTAATGGCTCCCAAGCCGCAGTTTAATTCGCTTTTTAAATATAAAACACTCATCGCAAACGTTTTAGTTAGAACACTCGTATGCAAACATGCAGCTTCCTCAGGAAGCCAAGAGAAAATGTGCCGAGCAGGATTTCTGCAGCTCTTGATTGCAAACGATTTAGATAGAACACCCGTATGCAAAGTGAGAGCAGCGCAGGATTTGTGCATCCATTCAACGCAAACGGTTGTTCTGGATGACCCGTGTGCAACCACGTACAAACAATTTGGTAAGATTTGCATCTGTATATTGGGTATGTTGCCATTTGTCAAACCGGAAAGATTTACATTTGTTGATCTAGTAACGTTGCCATTTGTCTCCTTGTAACACTGCGATTTGTCAAAATATGCAGCTAGAAATCATTAGCACTATGTAATTTTTGCAACTAAAATTCAGTAATTAAGCATAGATTTCATTCATAGATTAAGCAGTCGTTCTTAATTTATACAAACAGTTCAACTCGACAGCTGAACCGACCAAACTTCTCCCCAATTGTTGCCAACCACGTACTGAAATAGCTAGTTCAACTATATATACTAGCTAATTTTAAGTACGTTGTACAGTTCGACCACACATCTATAGTCAGATGAACTTAACAAAATAGCCCCTAAATACTATTACTACCACGGAGGGGCTTTGTGCTACTTCCGGCAGCCTCTCCTCTGCCGAGCGTGCTCAGTAAGATTCTAAGGAGGAGGAGGAGCCTACCGACGAGCTGGACAAATGCAATACGGTGCCTGCCGCTGCTGCACGTTCAGCGATGCTCGCCAGCTCGAACGCCCACTGCCGCTCCAGACGATCCCTCTCGAAGCGGCCGGACTGCTCGTAGATCTCCTGATTCCTTGCCTCTGCGTCGGCGTGTGCTGCGGCCACGGCTGCGGTAAGGCTCTTTGCGTGCTCGACGAGCCGCTCCTCCTCCTCCCGCAGGAACTCGATGTAGCGCGCAAGGTCGCTGATGCACGTGCGAGCCTCCACCTCTGCCTCCCTCCTTCGGGCGGCGGTGGCGGAGTGGGTGATGATCCCGGCGGTCGACGGTGGGCTGGCGGCCACGACCATCACCTCCCGCCTTCGGGCCGCGGTGGCGGAGCGGGTGATGGCCACGGTGGCCGGTAGTGGGGTGGCGGCCACGACGGCCACCTCCCGCCTTCGGGCTGCGGCAGCGGATTGGGAGATGGCCCTGGCTATCGACGGTGGTGTGGCGGCAACGGCGGCCGGCAACAGCTGCCGACGGGCAGCGGCGGCGGAGCGTGTGGTGGGTGTTCCGCGCACACCCAACAGGGACGCCACGCGCACTACACTACGCCGGGGACTGCGTCGCCGCCGCGGTGTAGCCTCCCAGCTGGAGCTGTCCTCTGATGACGACAGAGTGGCTGAGCGACGACGATGGACCGGTGCCATTGGCGATTATGGGAGAAGCAGACGAGATAAGCTACAGGGAGCGAGGGGAAAATGCGACGCAGGACTCGCCGGCCGTCAGGGTTTTTATAGCAGGCCGGTAAGCATTGGGATTTTGGGGGATTTCACCGAGTCGGGCGGGAAGCTTGCGCGGGAACCTGCGAGGTTGCGTGGGAACGGGCTCACTGATGATTCATTGGCGCCACCGTTTGGCTAAAAGAACGCCCCCGCGCGCTGCGCAAGATTGCGCTGTAAGCCGTCTGCGGCAGCGGGGTGACAAGACGTGCGAGAGGAGGACGAGAGGACACGTACACATACAGTTAATAAAAAAAAATGTTTGCAATTTAATTACCAACTATACGCCTGTCCTGGTTTATAAGTAGGATTTAACTAATAAAATACGAATGCATGTCGCCATAGATTATATCGTTGGAGTCGTATTTGAACATAGTTTCTAGCTATACAATTTTTGTAACATGCATTAACACTTTTTTGGTTAAATTTAAGTTATACACCAGCACACATTTGCCCGCAACACACACGGCTTATAACATCACAAACAGCTCTGATGGATCAACTGTCTGCCATGTATCACACACGCAACTCTAATCTGATTCGTGCTTGATGTCTCCGACATCGCTCACACAGTTCGTCTTATTTGCCACGTATCACTGTGCCGTCCTCTGCTCGCGTCCCTCGGCAAGCTCTGCTCGCCGTTAGGCACCACAACGCGCTGTGCTCGCCGTTAGGCACCGCGACACGCTCTGTCGCGTCCGTTGGCACGCTCTGCTCGCGTCCGTCGGCGCGCTCGGCTTGTGGATAGCTTTTCCTTGAGGCGGCCACGGAGCACTCTGCTCGCGTCCCTCCGCTCTTGCTCTGCCAGTGGTGGGGCGTGCACACGATCACGTCAGGGGCCCCATATGCATGCGGTTGCGCCGCGCGCATTGCCACGCGATGCAGTTACCTGCGGCACAATGGAGTTACGCGCTGCAAATTAGAACTGCCATCAGGGCCTGCCGATATTCCTGGCCGTCCGGCTTCCCCTTTAATTCCCGCGGCCATTATAACCTTAGTCTCTTCAACCTTTCGATCGCGCCCCACAACACAACAAGCACACCCACGACGACACATAGAGAGGGGATGGCCGGCGGCGCTCCAATGGAGTTCGGCGAGCATAGAGTGGAGACCCACGCGAGGGAGACAGATCTCTCGGTGGTGTACACCATCGACCCGGCCGTGGTGGACGACTACATCAACAGCGTTGAGCAGTTGCTTGCTGGAGACAAGTACAAGGTGGTCGGCATCGACCTTCGGTACACCGCCGGTCGTCTCGGCATAGACCAGAAGGTTGCTGTCGCCCAGTTGTGCGTGCGCCATCATGTCCTCATCTACCACTACTTCATGGCCACAGAGCCTTGCGACCGTTTCAACAGGTTTGTCAACAGCACTGACTACAAGTTCGCCACGGTGGATACCACCAACGATTTTAAAAGCGCTCAGTGTTACGGGCTTGGCCTGCAAGAACCTTGTCAAAATCCGTGACCACTACACGGTCTGGGGCAGCACGAAGAAGGACTCCCTGGTCGAACTCGCCTCGGCCATCATCGACCCCTACTACAAAAAGATGAAGCAAGATGCCCAGAGAACAAGTCCCGTATCCTAGCATGGGGCCTGGATGCGGCAACTGGATGAACTTCACCTCAGGTCTGAGGCCAAGAGCATGTACACATGCTACGAGATGCACAGGCGGATCGTTGACATGAGGAAGTGCCTCGTTACCCAAATCGACGAGCCCGGATCGAGCCACAAGCAGAGCAAGCGTCACAAGAAGTAGATGACGATCAGATGATCGTTTATGCTAGTTAATCATGCATGTAATATATAGTTTACTTTATTGGTGTGTGGAAATGTCATGTGTGTAGTAGCCACCTATGTAGTTATGCATGTAATAGTTTACTTTGGTGTGTGCAAATGCCATGGTTGTAGTAGCCACCTATGTAAGTGGATGTTTAATTTGGTTATGCAAGCATGTCCTTGTAACTGTGTATATATATATGTTGTTGTTCTGTATGCAATCCCATCGCACAACACACACGTCTTATTAGCAGCAACCGTCTGTGTTATCATCGGTCTTCACACACATTTCTGATTACAGACCTGTTTGCCGCGTATCACACACATCTTGTTAAGTTGAACCGTTTCTGTTCTCATGTCTGAACGCAAACAGTTCATCCGAGTGAACCGCATGCCATATATCGCACACACCTTGATCTGGCTGACCGTTTCTTTTGTGTTTCCTAATCACAACCAGTTCATCCGAGTGAACCGTATGCTGTGTATCGCACACGCCTTCATCTGGATGCCGTTTCTTTTGTTCCTCCTCATCGCAAACAGTTAATTGAACTGAACCGTATGCCCTTCATCGCACGCGCAACTAAAACCTGAACCGTGTTTGATGCATCCATAATCGCAAACGTTTTATACATTTCTGACGGTTTTCATACAACACCGTTTGCGATTATTGCATCGCACACAGTTTCTCGAAGGGTCTCTGATCGTAGTGTCGCGTTAACAGCATCCTGCAGTAGTGCTAGATATTTAAATGAGCATACATAAAGCTTGCAAATAGAAAGGAGTACAAAAGGGTACAACACAAAACGACTAATTTTGCACTTGTCACGGGTGCTCATATTTTTTTGCCCAAAGATGCATACGGGTGCTCATATTTTGTGCTGACTTAGTATAATCAGCATCTCAGAGGTGATAACTGTTGGGGATCGTTGCAGAATTTTAAAATTTTCTACGCATCACCAAGATCCATCTATGGAGTTTACTAGCAACGAGGGGAAAGGAGTGCATCTACATACCCTTGTAGATCGCGAGCGGAAGCGTTCAAGTGAACGGGGTTGATGGAGTCGTACTCGTCGTGATCCAAATCACCGATGACCGAGCGCCGAACGCACGGCACCTCCGCGTTCAACACACGTACGGAGAAGCGACATCTCCTCCTGCTTGATCCAGCAAGGGGGAAGGAGAGGTTGATGGAGATCCAGCAGCACGACGGCGTGGTGGTGGAAGTAGCGGGGATCCCGGCAGGGCTTCGCCAAGCGCAAGCAGGAGGGAGAGGTGTCACGGGGGAAGAGGGAGGCGCCAGGGACTAGGGTACCGCAGCCCTCCCTCCCCCCCTTTATATAGGCCCCCTGGGGGGGCGCCGGCCCTGGGATCCCATCTATGGGGGGGGGGGGGGGGCGGCGGCCAAGGGGGGAAACTTCCCCCCAAGTCAGGTGGGGCGCCCCCCACCCCCAGGGTTTCCAACCCTAGGCGCAGGGGGAGGCCCATGGGGGCGCACCAGCCCACTTGGGGCTGGTTCCTCTCCCACTTCAGCCCATGGGGCCTTCCGGGATAGGTGGCCCCACCCGGTGGACCCCCGGGACCCTTCCGGTGGTCCCGGTACAATACCGATAACCCCCGAAACTTTCCCGGTGGCCGAAACTCGACTTCCTATATATAATTCTTCACCTCCGGACCATTCCGGAACTCCTCATGACGTCCGGGATATCATCTGGGACTCCGAACAACTTTCGGGTTTCCGCATACTAATATCTCTACAACCTAGCGTCACCTAACCTTAAGTGTGTAGACCCTACGGGTTCGGCAGACATGCAGACATGACCGAGACGCCTCTCCGGTCAATAACCAACAGCGAGATCTGGATACCCATGTTGGCTCCCACATGTTCCACGATGATCTCATTGGATGAACCACGATGTCGAGGATTCAATCAATCCCGTATACAATTCCCTTTGTCAATCGGTACGTTACTTGCCCGAGATTCGATCGTCGGTATCCCAATACCTTGTTCAATCTCGTTACCGGTAAGTCACTTTACTCGTACCGCAATGCATGATCCCGTGGCTAACTCCTTAGTCACATTGAGATCATTATGATGATGCATTACCAAGTGGGCCCAGAGATACCTCTCCGTCATACGGAGTGACAAATCCCAGTCTCGATCCGTGCCAACCCAACAGACACTTTCGTAGATACCCGTAGTGTACCTTTATAGTCACCCAGTTACGTTGTGACATTTGGTACACCCAAAGCACTCCTACGGTATCCGGGAGTTGCACGATCTCATGGTCTAAGGAAATGATACTTGACATTGGAAAAGCTCTAGCAAACGAACTACACGATCTTTTGTGCTATGCTTAGGATTGGGTCTTGTCCATCACATCATTCTCCTAATGATGTGATCCCGTTATCAATGACATCCAATGTCCATAGTCAGGAAACCATGACTATCTGTTGATCAACGAGCTAGTCAACTAGAGGCTTACTAGGGACACGTTGTGGTCTATGTATTCACACATGTATTACGATTTCCGGATAACACAATTATAGCATGAACAATAGACAATTATCATGAACAAGGAAATATAATAATAACCATTTATTATTGCCTCTAGGGCATATTTCCAACAGTCTCCCACTTGCACTAGAGTCAATAATCTAGTTACATTGTGATGAATCGAACACCCATACAGTTTTGGTGTTGATCATGTTTTGCTCTAGGGAGAGGTTTAGTCAACGGATCTGCTACATTCAGTTCCGTATGTGCTTTACAAATATCCATGTCTCCATTTTGAACACTTTCACGAATGGAATTGAAGCAACGCTTGATATGCCTGGTCTTCCTGTGAAACCTAGGCTCCTTGGCAAGGGCAATAGCTCCAGTGTTGTCACAGAAGAGAGTCATCGGGCCCGACGCATTGGGAATCACCCCTAGGTCGGTAATGAACTCCTTCATCCAGATTGCTTCTTGCGCTGCCTCTGAGGCTGCCATGTACTCCGCTTCACATGTAGATCCCGCCACGACGCTTTGCTTGCAACTGCACCAACTTACTGCCCCTCCATTCAAAATATACACGTATCCGGTTTGTGAGTTCGAGTCATCCAGATCTGCGTTGAAGCTAGCGTCGACGTAACCCTTTACGACGAGCTCTTCGTCACCTCCATAAACAAGAAATATATCCTTAGTCCTTTTCAGGTACTTCAGGATATTCTTGACCGCTGTCCAGTGTTCCATGCCGGGATTACTTTGGTACCTTCCTACCAAACTTACGGCAAGGTTTACATCAGGTCTGGTACACAACATGGCATACATAATAGACCCTATGGCCAAGGCATAGGAGATGACACTCATCTTTTCTCTATCCTATGCCGTGGTCGGGCATTGAGCCGTGCTCAATTGCACACCTTGCAATACAGGCAAGAACCCCTTCTTGGACTGATCCATATTGAACTTCTTCAATATCTTGTCAAGGTACGTACTCTGTGAAAGACCAATGAGGCGTCTTGATCTATCTCTATAGATCTTGATGCCTAATATATAAGCAGCTTCTCCAAGGTCCTTCATTGAAAAACACTTATTCAAGTAGGCCTTTATACTTTCCAAGAATTCTATATCATTTCCCATCAATAGTATGTCATCCACATATAATAAGAGAAATGCTACAGAGCTCCCATTCACTTTCTTGTAAACACAGACTTCTCCATAAGTCTGTGTAAACACAAATGCTTTGATCATCTCATCAAATCGAATGTTCCAACTCCGAGATGCTTGCACCAGCCCATAGATGGAGCGCTGGAGCTTGCATACCTTGTTAGCATTCTTAGGATCGACAAAACCTTCCGGCTGCATCATATACAATTCTTCCTTAAGAAAGCCGTTAAGGAATGCCGTTTTGACGTCCATTTGCCATATCTCATAATCATAGAATGCGGCAATTGCTAACATAATTCGGACGGACTTCAGCTTCGCTATGGGTGAGAAAGTCTCATCGTAGTCAACCCCTTGAACTTGTCGATAACCCTTAGCGACAAGTCGAGCCTTATAGATGGTCACATTACCATCTGCGGCTGTCTTCTTCATAAAGATCCATTTATTTTCTATGGCTCGCCGATCATCGGGCAAGTCAGTCAAAGTCCATACTTCGTTTTCATACATGGATCCTATCTCGGATTTCATGGCTTCTAGCCATTTGTCAGAATCCGGGCCCGTCATCGCTTCTTCATAGTTCGAAGGTTCACCGTTGTCTAACAACATGATTTCTAGGACAGGGTTGCCGTACCACTCTGGTGCGGAACGTGTCCTTGTGGACCTACGAAGTTCAGCAGTAACTTGATCCGAAGCTTCATGATCATCATCATTAACTTCCTCCCCAGTTGGTGTAGGCACCACAGGAACATCTTCCCGCGCTGCGCTACTTTCCGGTTCGGAAGGGGTGACTATCACCTCATCAAGTTCCACTTTCCTCCCACTTAATTCTTTCGAGAGAAACTCTTTCTCCAGAAAGGACCCGTTCTTGGCAACAAAGATCTTGCCTTCGGATCTGAGGTAGAAGGTATACCCAATGGTTTCCTTAGGGTATCCTATGAAGACGCATTTTTCCGATTTGGGTTCGAGCTTTTTAGGTTGAAGTTTCTTGACATAAGCATCGCATCCCCAAACTTTTAGAAACGACAACTTAGGTTTCTTCCCAAACCATAATTCATACGGTGTCGTCTCAACGGATTTCGATGGAGCCCTATTTAAAGTGAATGCGGCAGTCTCTAAAGCATAGCCCGAAAATGAGAGCGGTAAATCGGTAAGAGACATCATAGATCGCACCATATCCAATAGAGTGCGATTACGACGTTCGGACACACCATTTCGCTGAGGTGTTCCAGGCGGCGTGAGTTGTGAAACGATTCCACATTTCCTTAAGTGTGTGCCAAATTCGTGACTTAAATATTCCCCTCCACGATCTGATCGCAGGAACTTTATTTTCCTGTCACGTTGATTCTCAACCTCACTCTGAAATTCCTTGAACTTTTCAAAGGTTTCAGACTTGTGTTTCATTAGGTAGACATACCCATATCTACTTAAATCATCAGTGAGAGTGAGAACATAACGATAGCCACCGCGAGCCTCAACACTCATTGGACCGCACACATCAGTATGTATGATTTCCAATAAGTTGGTTGCTCGCTCCACTGTTCCGGAGAACGGAGTCTTGGTCATCTTACCCATGAGGCATGGTTCGCATGTGTCAAATGATTCGTAATCAAGAGACTCCAAAAGTCCATCTGCATGGAGCTTCTTCATGCTTTTGACACCAATGTGACCAAGGCGGCAGTGCCACAAGTATGTGGGACTATCGTTATCAACTTTACATCTTTTGGTATTCACACTATGAATATGTGTAACATCACGTTCGAGATTCATCAAGAATAAACCATTGACCAGCGGGGCATGACCATAAAACATATCTCTCATATAAATAGAACAACCATTATTCTCGGATTTAAATGAGTAGCCATCTCGAATTAAACGAGATCCAGATACAATGTTCATGCTCAAAGCTGGCACTAAATAACAATTATTGAGGTTTAAAACTAATCCCGTAGGTAAATGTAGAGGCAGCGTGCCGACGGCGATCACATCGACCTTGGAACCATTCCCGACGCGCATCGTCACCTCGTCCTTCGCCAGTCTCCGCTTATTCCGCAGCTCCTGTTTTGAGTTACAAATATGAGCAACCGCACCGGTATCAAATACCCAGGAGCTACTACGAGTACTGGTAAGGTACACATCAATTACATGTATATCACATATACCTTTGGTGTTGCCGGCCTTCTTGTCCGCTAAGTATTTGGGGCAGTTCTGCTTCCAGTGACCACTTCCCTTGCAATAAAAGCACTCAGTCTCAGGCTTGGGTCCATTCTTTGACTTCTTCCCGGCAACTGGCTTACCGGGCGCGGCAACTCCCTTGCCGTCCTTCTTGAAGTTCTTCTTACCCTTGCCTTTCTTGAACTTAGTGGTTTTATTCACCATCAACACTTGATGTTCCTTTTTGATCTCCACCTCCGCTGATTTCAGCATTGAATATACCTCAGGAATGGTCTTTTCCATCCCCTGCATATTGAAGTTCATCACAAAGCTCTTGTAGCTTGGTGGAAGCGACTGAAGGATTCTGTCAATGACCGCGTCATCCGGGAGATTAACTCCCAGCTGAGACAAGCGGTTGTGTAACCCAGACATTCTGAGTATGTGCTCACTGACAGAACTATTTTCCTCCATTTTACAACTGAAGAACTTGTCGGAGACTTCATATCTCTCGACCCGGGCATGAGCTTGGAAAACCATTTTCAGCTCTTCGAACATCTCATATGCTCCATGTTTCTCAAAATGCTTTTGGAGCCCCGGTTCTAAGCTGTAAAGCATGCCGCACTGAACGAGGGAGTAATCATCAGCACGTGATTGCCAAGCGTTCATAACGTCTTGGTTCTCTAGGATGGGTTCTTCACCTAGCGGTGCTTCTAGGACATAATCTTTCTTGGCAGCTATGAGGATGATCCTCAGGTTCCGGACCCAGTCCGTATAGTTGCTGCCATCATCTTTCAGCTTGATTTTCTTTAGGAACGCGTTGAAGTTGAGGACAACGTGGGCCATTTGATCTACAAGACATATTGTAAAGATTTTAGACTAAGTTCATGATAATTAAGTTCATCTAATCAAATTATTCAATGAACTCCCACTCAGATAGACATCCCTCTAGTCATCTAAGTGAAACATGATCCGAGTTAACTAGGCCGTGTCCGATCATCACGTGAGACGGACTAGTCAAGATTGGTGAACATCTCCATGTTGATCGTATCTTCTATACGACTCATGCTCGACCTTTCGGTCTTCCGTGTTCCGAGGCCATGTCTGTACATGCTAGGCTCGTCAAGTCAACCTAAGTGTATCGCGTGTGTTCCGAGGCCATGTCTGTACATGCTAGGCTCGTCAACACCCGTTGTATGCGAACGTTAGAATCTATCACACCCGATCATCACGTGATGCTTCGAAACAACGAACCTTCGAACACTTTCTTGAAATTATTATAAGGGATCATCTTACTTACTACCGTCGTTCTAAGAAAATAAGATGCAAAACATGATAAACATCACATGTAATCAAATAGTGACATGATATGGCCAATATCATTTTTCTCCTTTGATCTCCATCCTCGGGGCGCCATGATCATCTTCTTCACCGGCATGACACCATGATCTCCATCATCGTGTCTTCATGAAGTTGTCACGCCAACGATTACTTCTACTTCTATGGCTAACGCGTTTAGCAATAAAGTAAAGTAATTTACATGGCGTTATTCAATGACACGCAGGTCATACAAAAAAAATAAAGACAACTCCTATGGATCCTGCCGGTTGTCATACTCATCGACATGCAAGTCGTGATTCCTATTACAAGAATATGATCAATCTCATACATCACATATATCTCATTCATCACATCCTTTTGGCCATATCACATCACAAGGCAAATGCTGCAAAAACAAGTTAGACGTCCTCTAATTGTTGTTGCAAGTTTTTACGTGGCTTCTAGCAAGAACGTTTCTTACCTACGTAAAACCACCACGTGATATGCCAATTTCTATTTACCCTTCATAAGGACCCTTTTCATCGAATCCGTTCCGACTAAAGTGGGAGAGACAGACACCCGCTAGCCACCTTATGCAACTAGTGCATGTCAGTCGGTGGAACCTGTCTCACGTAAGCGTACGTGTAAGGTCGTTCCGGGCCGCTTCATCCCACAATACCGCCGAAACAAGATAAGACTAGTAGTGGCAAGAAAAATTGACAACATCTAAGCCCACAACTGCTTTGTGTTCTACTCGTGCATAGTAACTACGCATAGGCCTGGCTCATGATGCCACTGTTGGGGATCGTTGCAGAATTTTAAAATTGTCTACGCATCACCAAGATCCATCTATGGAGTTTACTAGCAACGAGGGGAAAGGAGTGCATCTACATACCCTTGTAGATCGCGAGCGGAAGCGTTCAAGTGAACGGGGTTGATGGAGTCGTACTCGTCGTGATCCAAATCACCGATGACCGAGCGCCGAACGGACGGCACCTCCGCGTTCAACACACGTACGGAGCAGCGTCGTCTCGTCCTTCTTGATCTAGCAAGGGGGAAGGAGAGATTGATGGAGATCCAGCAGCACGACGGTGTGGTGGTGGAAGTAGCGGGGATCCCGGCAGGGCTTCGCCAAGCGCAAGCGGGAGGGAGAGGTGTCACGGGAGGGAGAGGGAGGCGCCAGGGGCTAGGGTACAGCAGCCCTCCCTCCCCCCTTTATATAGGCCCCCTGGGGGGCGCCAGCCCTGGGATCCCATCTATGGGGGGGGGGGCGGCGGCCAAGGGGGGGAACTTCCCCCCCAAGTCAGGTGGGGCGCCCCCACCCCCAGGGTTTCCAACCCTAGGTGCAGGGGGAGGCCCATGGGGGCGCACCAGCCCACTAGGGGCTGGTTCCCCTCCCACTTCAGCCCATGGGGCCCTCCGGGATAGGTGGCCCCACCCGGTGGACCCCCGGGACCCTTCCGGTGGTCCCGGTACAATACCGATAACCCCCGAAACTTTCCCGGTGGCCGAAACTGGACTTCCTATATATAATTCTTCACCTCCGGACCATTCCGGAACTCCTCGTGACGTCCGGGATCTCATCCGGGACTCCGAACAACTTTCGGGTTTCCGCATACTAATATCTCTACAACCCTAGCGTCACCGAACCTTAAGTGTGTAGACCCTACGGGTTCGGGAGACATGCAGACATGACCGAGACGCCTCTCCGGTCAATAACCAACAGCGGGATCTGGATACCCATGTTGGCTCCCACATGTTCCACGATGATCTCATCGGATGAACCATGATGTCGAGGATTCAATCAATCCCGTATACAATTCCCTTTGTCAATCGGTACGTTACTTGCCCGAGATTCGATCGTCGGTATCCCAATACCTTGTTCAATCTCGTTACCGGTAAGTCACTTTACTCGTACCGCAATGCATGATCCCGTGGCTAACTCCTTAGTCACATTGAGCTCATTATGATGATGCATTACCGAGTGGGCCCAGAGATACCTCTCCGTCATACGGACTGACAAATCCCAGTCTCGATCCGTGCCAACCCAACAGACACTTTCGTAGATACCCGTAGTGTACCTTTATAGTCACCCAGTGTCACGACCGGATTTTTGGGATAATAATTTCCCAGAAAAAAAGGCCTTTGTGCTCACCAGCCCCAGGATTACTGTTAGCTGATGAGGCACCAACTTGATACAAGAATTCCAAGCAAGGTACAAAAATATGTAGTACAAGACCATTGAGGCCTAGGAGTACAACACTTGGTTTCTAATGGTTGAGGGCGGAAGCGGTTGGTACATCTACGTCTATGGGACTCCATTTCCCACAAGAACAGCTGACCAGGATAACTCCTATCTTCGCAAGGCTGCTATCGTCAACACGTAGGCTCCGAGGTTGTCATCGCGATGCTTATCTCCAAGCAAGGGATCTGGCCAAGACAATAGCCAGGGACAAGCCAGTGAGTACGTTTGAATGTACTCGCAAACATTAAGAACACGGGTATAATATAATACGGGACAATCATACTCCGAAATAATTATGATCACACGTCTGCCGCGAAAGTCTGCGTTGTTCGCATGCAGAGATAATATGAACATACAGTACGTGGGTGAGTACTATGAAAGTACTCGCAAGATAGCTCGAACATAAGATATAACAAAAGTAAACACGATGCATGCAGAGATAATATGAACATACAGTACGTGGGTGAGTACTATGAAAGTACTCGCAAGATAGCTCGAACATAAGATATAACAAAAGTAAACACGATGCATGAGAAAAGATTTAACAAGTGCAATCAGACATAGAGGTAATGATGCATGGGAAACAAAAGAGAAGTCGGGCGGTAGTCCTCCCGAAGTCCAAAAATAAAATACTGGGTGCCAAACGAGGGTCTAAATGACTCCTCGAGAGGAAACTGCAGGGATAATAATGCCGCAGTCGGGCGTCGGGGCGACACCACATAAAGGGCTCATAAGAGATAAATAAACAACAAGCATGCCGCAGTCGGGCGTCTGAGCGACACCACATAAAGGGCTTATAAAAGAATAATCACAGTGAGTAACCAGGAGATAGAACCATCCCAGGGGTACTCAATAAAATACATAATGTAAATGGTTAGTCCACAATAATAACAAAATTTAAGTATGATCCTCAGATGCCACAGGACATAAACACAAAATCTAGTTTAGCCGTTTCTCCATCCGAAGACCGTCACTGAGTTCTAGCTAATTCGTTCTCCATCCAAATACCGTTACTATGATCCAGTTAGCCGTGTCTCCATCCGAAAACCGTTACTAAGTTTAACTCAGACTGTGGTCCTTACTCAAGATCATGGCTATCCAACAGGATATATCCTCTGCAGAGGGGGTACTGTTTTCCCACGAGTAACGGATTTACTTAGTCCATCGGGACTAACTCCGCCTACGGCCTTTTAATTGAAAACACGCCTGACCTGCACACACCAGCTTAACTCACCGATGTCTGGAATCACCCACGACACCTGCCAAGCAAAACTCTAAGTGGGGAGGCTACAACCTCGACGTACCATGGGATCAAATTTCTATATGCGCGCTCTAAGGGGTGCCCCCCTCTCGGTCCCAACCGGAAACACCCAGGCCCCCGGACCAAGTGGCATGCCTACCGGAGGCCTCCGGTATCTTCCACTATGGCCTCTCTGTACGGTGTGTGCTTTGGTAAGGGGTTGACAACTTACTGAACCATACCCCGTCTGCGACAGGGACAAGTGGTGGTACCAACAAATAGGGAAGCTACTGACCAAGACTCGACCTACGACCGACTCAGGTGGTCCAAGTATCCTCCAACAATATTACCATTAGTGGAATAAATCACCACTCAACAAGCCTCTCCATGCCGTACCGGACATACTCGTCTCGACGAGGGACTAGGGACAAGCTCGTGTCTACCCAAGACCACGACTTTCCCGGCTTCCTTAAGGTATGCATGAGGAGCTTACGAGAATGATCCAAATCACTAGTGTATCCACTGCTGACCACAAAAATATCTCCAAAAAGCACTCATGCACGAGACTTTATCGTTACATAAAGATAACATATAATCCAAGCCAGAAGGTGTTGTAATTGTATCAAAACACCACAACAAAATATTATGCCAGAGTTCAGAAATGCTTGCCTTCAAGAGTATGCAAAGAATACACTTTTTTAAAAGCCTTCCCTTCTCTCCAAAATTCCTATTTGAGAAATATCCAAATAACAAATATTACCAACACAGTACAAAAAGTTGTCTCAAATATTTTTGAAATAAATCTTAAAATAAACTAGGTGGAATTTGAGAGAGGTAGGAAAAAGAATCAACTCATTTGGAGTTTATTTTAAAAGTTATAGCTGGTCAAAGTCTGGTCAAACTCTGTTTTTAAATAAAACCAGAAAAAGGAAAACGCTTCGAGGGGAATACGCTTTCGGGGTAGGGGAGACGTACTCCGTGGGTACACGCTTTCACTTAAACGGAGGAGATGGCGCGCGGGTCACGGACAGTGGGTCCAGAGGGCCCACTGGTCAGGTTTGACCGTTCCTCCCCCTCCCTCCTCTTCCCTGCCCGACGGGGGCGGGACTCCGGCGATCGCCGGCGACGAACGGCGGCTCCTCGAGGGCATCTGAGGGCAGGGATGGACTGGCCAGACCGAGGCGGTCCCCTTGGTGGTAGCTGGGTCGTCGGAGGTGGAAGGAATCGCCGGCGGCGAGCTCCGCGACGGAGGGGGCTACGGTGGTGAAGTGGTTTTTGGGCTCCGGTGGTCTCCGATCGAGGTTGGGTAGTTGGGCAGCTCCGCAAGGACGAGGGGAAGTTACTGGTGGCGTCGGTTGGGCGAAAGAGTGGCTGGCTGCGACGTATTGCACCGGAGTTTGGCGGCGGTCGAACTGGTCGGAGTTGGGGAAGATGGCCACTACGGGTCGATCCACTGCTTGGGGAGCGCTAGGAGGAAAGTCTGAGGTCGCCTGGGGTCTTGAACGAGCTCGGGGCTCCCTTAAATAGGTGCTCGAGGCTGGACCACGGCGGCTGGATAAGAACGACGACGAGTCACCGTTTCTGTAGCTGCAGGGCGCCGTGGCGGCGACGAACGCGTGCCGACGAGCTTCGGGATAAGATCGAGCTATTCACAGGGGCAGCTGGCGCGCTGGTGTGGTTTGGGCGGTGCCGAACATGGCAGAGGCCGCTGCCGACGCCGGCGTGCCGCCAAGGGCGCTGCCAGCGGTGCTGCAGGGCGCCAGAGATGGTGTGGAGAGGAGGCGAGCTAGTGCGTGGTTCAGCGATGGAGCAGGGGCCAGGGACGGGTCGCGTCGAGTGTGGCAGTGCGGCGCGGCGGCTCAGTGCGCGCGCGTGCAAAACGTGCGCTCTGGGCGCGCCCAGAGCATGCACGGAACCTGCTCGACGAAATGCCAGGATGGTCTAGAGCGCGAGGGTGGAGCTGGCAATTAACAGGATTAGGATAGAGACAGCCAGGAGTTCAGTGGACAAGGTTGCTGGGTTAATGGAGCAAGTTCATAGTGCAAACAAAGAACTCATGCCAAAACAGACTGTGCACACCAAGTGTTCGACAGAATGCCAAATGCACTTAGGCAACTCTTGGAGTGGCCAAAATCTCCAGATCAGGGTCTCTTTAGGTGCAGAAGATGGTGGCAAGATCATATGGGCAAAACCAGAAAGTTGTTAGTGCAAGTTTTGCAAAACTTCAGTTTTGGACAGAGAGAAAAAGGGTTTATTGCATGCACTTCAAAACCTCCAATGAGTCCACTCTCCTGGACTTAAGGGTTTTGAAGGGAGGGCTACAAGTAGGAAAAAGGGTCATGGGCACCAAAGCAAAATAAAATAGGGTTGCAGTTCAAATCACCAAACTGGACCAGAATGAAAAAGAGGTTGATTCACTCAATTTTCTCAAAGAACATCACTGGGTTTTTGCATGAAGATGAATTGTATGCATCCACTAACATCTCCAAACACTTGGAAGAATTTTTAAAGAAATATTTAAATGGGTTGTAGTGCAAAAGTGCCTTCTGGACCAGATTGGAAAAGTTGGTGTAGAGCTCAAAATCTCCAATGGCCAAAAGGTATTTTAGCATAAAAGTGATGTGGAAACACCACATGACATCCCCAAATTTTGGTGGAAATTTTAATTGCATTTGTCAAATGGTTGTAGTGCAAAACAGGCTCCAAATGCAAAAGAAATCATTTTAAGAGAATAAAGCTCTGAGAAAACAAATCTTGCAATTTAAATCCACTGATAAATAATTGTTTTATTAAAGAGAGTATTCAAGTCCAACAATACTCTTTGAAGGTTTTTCCACTAGAGGCAAAAATCCAAAATCACAAAGGGTAAATCTTGACAAAATGGAAAAGTTTTATTTCCTGGCAACATTTTAATAAACAAAACAAGGTCAAAATTTTGGGTGTCACACCCAGTTACGTTGTGACGTTTGGTACACCCAAAGCACTCCTACGGTATCCGGGAGTTGCACGATCTCATGGTCTAAGGAAATGATACTTGACATTGGAAAAGCTCTAGCAAACGAACTACACGATCTTTTGTGCTATGCTTAGGATTGGGTCTTGTCCATCACATCATTCTCCTAATGATGTGATCCCGTTATCAATGACATCCAATGTCCATAGTCAGGAAACCATGACTATCTGTTGATCAACGAGCTAGTCAACTAGAGGCTTACTAGGGACACGTTGTGGTCTATGTATTCACACATGTATTACGATTTCCGGATAACACAATTATAGCATGAACAATAGACAATTATCATGAACAAGGAAATATAATAATAACCATTTATTATTGCCTCTAGGGCATATTTCCAACAATAACCATACACAAAGCTCGGTTATCACAAAGCTCGCAAATACTTTCGTTGATAGAGCATCTATTATTTTATGAATACACAGAGCTTGCAAAAAAATACAATAAAGGTACAACACAAAACACAAGAAGAAATAGAACATTTTCACTAGACGAGCAGTATTATTTTGTGAATATGCAAAGCTTACAAATAAAAGAGTATAAGAAAGGCAACACAAAACGCAAAAAAGGCACAAATAAGTATGCTCCAAGGAGAGAGATATGGTATGCTCAGCTCGGTCCAAACAAAGCAAAACAGAATTAAACCCTTTTAGCCCAGACTCTAGCCATGGAAGGTAAGGAGCCTCGAGAGTGCCTCGAGATTGGCAAATAGGCTGGAGGATCCATGAAAGACAAAGAGCATTGAGACTACCTAGAGATCAACAAGTAGACTGCACATCAACAAGTAGGCTACATAAGTTGCCATCGAGATTGCCTACAGATCAAAGACAAATGCCATGAGGAAAGTGTCGGCGAAGTCATACATTGCACCCTAGATGTCCATGCCTTGAGAGGAAGCCTGAACCAACGTGACATCCAATATCCCTAGATCCAACGTGCAAACAAGACAACGCCTTCAAAAAATAGAGTGATGTGTCGCCATCCTCTATGTTCGGACCTAGGGTTCCCCCCTATGCTTGAAGAGAGGCCCAGATAAATGACATGGCAACACCTCCAAGAAGGGGATGACAGTCGCGAGTGTCACCGATGTCAGCATCGGCAACCGAGTAAGGATATATCTTTGGTATGAGTCTAAGCAATCTCATATCCATAAAAAAGATAGGAAAAATATCCAGAGACGAGGAAATCACGTCGTTGTTCAGAACCGCCACCACAAGAAGGGGAGGTGCGCCTGTTGCCGCAAGGCTGCACTAGTGTTGGAAATACGCCCTAGAGGCAATAATAAAGTGGTTATTTTTATATTTCCTTGTTCATCATAATCGTTTATTATCCATGCTATAATTGTATTGACCGGAAACTCAAATACATGTGTGGATACATAGATAACAAATTGTCCCTAGTAAGCCTCTAAAGGACTAGCTCGTTGATCAATGGCTATGGTTTCCTAGTCATAGACATGATTTGTCATTTGATAACGGGATCATATCATTAGGAGAATGATGTGATGGACAAGACCCAAACTATGAACGTAGCATATGATCGTGTCAAGTTTATTGCTATCGTTTTCTGCATGTCAAGTATATGTTCCAATGACCATGAGATCGAACTCACTGACACCGGAGGAGTACCTTGTGAGTACCAAACGTCGCAACGTAACTGGGTGACTATAAAGGAGCTCTACAGGTATCTTCGAGGGTGTCTGTTGAGGTTGCATGGATCAAGACTGGGATTTGTCACTCCGTATGACGGAGAGGTATCTCAGGGCCCACTCGGTAATACAACATCACAATAAGCTTGCAAGCAATGTGACTAAAGAGTTAGCCACGGGATCTTGTATTACGGAACGAGTAAAGAGACTTGTCAGTTACGAGATGAACTAGGTATGGAGATACCGAAGATCGAATCTCGGGAAAGTAACATACCAATAGACAAAGGGAACTGCATGAAGGAAATATGCCCTAGAGGCAATAATAAAGTTGTTATTTTATATTTCCTTATTCATGATAAAGGTCTATTATTCATGCTAGAATTGTATTGATCGGAAACCTAAATACATGTGTGAATACATAGGCAAACACCGTGTCCCTAGTGAGCCTCTACTTGACTAGCTCGTTGATCAAACATGGTTAAGGTCTCCTAACCATGGACATGAGTTGTCATTTGATAACGGGATCACATCATTAGTAGAATGATGTGATGGACAAGACCCATCCGTTTGTTGGGAAACGTAGCATGCAATTTCAAAAATTTCCTACGCTCACGCAAGATCTATCTAGCAGATGCATAGAAATGAGAGGGGAGAGTGTCTCTACGTACCCTCGTAGACCGTTAAGCGGAAGCGTTTATCACGCGGTTGATGTATTCATACTCTTCACGATCCGATCACGGTCCAAACGTTCTAGTGCCGAACGGACGACACATCCGAGCTTAGCACATGTGTGGCTCGATGATGTCTCCTCCTTCTTGATCTAGCAAGCGGGAGAGGAGAAGTAGATGGGATCACAACCAACACGACGGCATGGTGGTGATGGTCGTGGTGGAACACCGACAGCGCTTCGCTAAGCGTCACCGGGACGAGGCGGTGGAACTACGGAGTAACGGGAGAGAGAGGGGCACCAAGGGCTTGGTGTGTTCTCTTGGGGCACCCCCTCCCCTCTATATATAGGTGGAGGGGCGTGGTAAACATCCCCTCCAAGCCCTAGGGCGCAGCTAAGGGGGAGAGGACTTGGACTCCAAGTCCAATCCTATTCCTACTAGGACTCCTTCGTTTTTTGCATTCCCTAGCCACATGGGCTTGTGAGGACTTGGCGCGCTTAGCCCAATAAGGCCAGGGCGCCTCCCCACAGCCCATGCTAACCCTTGGGTCGTGGTGGAACCACTTGTGGACTTCCGGACCCCTCCAGAACCTTCTAGAAGCTTCCTGATACAATACCGAAAAAACTGCATCTTTTTCCGAAACCCAAAATATGACTTCCCATATATAAATCTTTACCTCTCGGCCATTCCGAGACTCCTCGTGACGTCCGGGGTCTCATTCAGGACTCCGAACAGCATTTGGTTACCACTCATCAAATATCCCAATACTACTCTAGCGTTAACGAACGTTAAGCGTGCGACCCTGCGGGTTCGGGAATTATGTAGTCATGACCGAGACACTTCTCCGGTCAATAACCAACTTCGGAACCTGGATGCTCATATTGGCTCCTACATATTCTACGAAGATCTTTATCGGTCGAACCGTTATGACAACATAAGTTATTCCCTTTGTCTATCGGTATGTTACTTGCCCGAGATTCGATTGTCGGTATCTTCATACCTAGTTCAATCTCGTTACTGGCAAGTCTCTTTACTCGTTCTATAATACATCATCCCGCAACTAACTCATTAGTCACATTGCTTGCAAGGCTTATTATGATGTGCAGTACCGAGAGGGCCCAGAGATACCTCTCCGATACTCGGAGTGACAAATCCTAATCTTGATCTATGCCAACCCAACAAACACCTTCCGAGATACCTGTAGAGCATCTTTATAATCACCCAGTTACGTTGTGACGTTTGATAGCACACAAGGCATTCCTCCGGTATCCGGGAGTTGCATAATCTCATAATCGAAGGAATATGTATTTGACATGAAGAAAGCAATAGCAATAAACTGAACGATCATTAAGCTAAGCTAACGGATGGGTCTTGTCCATCACATCATTCTCCTAATGATGTGATCCCGTTCATCAAATGACAACACATGTCTATGGTTAGGAAACTTAACCATCTTTGATTAACGAGCTAGTCTAGTAGAGGCTTACTAGGGACACAGTGTTTTGTCTATGTATCCACACATGTATCAAGTTCCGGGTTAATACAATTCTAGCATGAATAATAAACATTTATCATGAGAAAAAGAAATATAAAATAACAACTTTATTATTGCCGCTAGGGCATATTTCCTTCAGTCTCCCACTTGCACTAGAGTCAATAATCTAGTTCACATTGCCATGTGATTGAAAACCAATAGTTCACATCTTTATGTGATTAGCACCCAAAAAGTACTAAGGTGTGATCATGTTTTGCTTGTGAGAGAAGTTTAGTCAACAGGTGTGCCACATTCAGATCCGTATGTATTTTGCAAATTTCTATGTCTACAATGCTCTGCATGGAGCTACTCTAGCTAATTGCTCCCACTTTCAACATGTATCCAGATTGAGACTCAGAGTCATCCGGATCAGTGTCAAAGCTTGTATCGACATAACCCTTTACGACGAACTCTTTGTCACCTCCATAACCGAGAAACATTTCCTTAGTCCTCTTTAGTTACCTAAGGATAATTTTGATCGATGTCCAGTGATCTACTCCTGGACCACTATTGTATCCCCTTGCTAAACTCATGGTAAGGTACATAATAGGTCTGGTATACAGCATGGCATACTTTATAGAACCTATGGTTGAGGCATAGGGAATGACTTTCATTCTCTCTCTATCTTCTTCCGTGGTCGAGTTTTGAGTCTTACTCAACTTAATACCTTACAACTCAGGCAAGAACTTCTTCTTTGACTGATCCATTTTGAACTCCTTCAAAATCTTACCAAGGTATGTACTCGTTGAAAGTCTTATCAAGCGTCTTGATCTATCTCTATAGATCTTGATGCCCAATATGTAAATAGCTTCACCGAGGTCTTTATTTGAAAACTCATTTCAAACACTCCTTTTTGCTTTCCATAAAATTCTACATCATTTCCGATAAACAATATGTCATTCACATATACTTATAAGAAAGGCTGTAGTGCACCCACTCACTTTCTTGTAAATACAGGCTTCACCGCAAGTCTGTATAAAACTATATGCTTTGATGAACTTATCAAAGCGTATATTCCAAGTCCGAGATGCTTGCACCAGTCCATAGATGGATCGCTGGAGTTTGCACACTTTGTTAGCACCTTTAGGATAGACAAAACATTTTGGTTGCATCATATACTGTTGGGAAACGCAGTAATTTCAAAAAAAAATCATACAATCACGCAAGATCTATCTATGTGATGCATAGCAACGAGAGGGGAGAGTGTTGTCTACGTACCCTCATAGACCGAAAGCGGAAGTGTTATGACAACGCGGTTGATGTAGTCGTACATCTTCATGATCCGACCGATCCTAGCACCAAAGGTACGGCACCTCCGCGATCTGCACATGTTCAGCTCAGTGACGTCCCACAAACTCTAGATCCAGCTGAGGTCGAGGGAGAGTTTCGTCAGCACGACGGCGTGATGACGGTGATGATGAAGTTACCAACGTAGGGCTTCACCTAAGCACTACAACGATATGACCGAGGTAGAAATTTGTGGAGGGGGGCACCGCACACGGCTAAGACAACTGTCAACTTGTGTGTTCTAGGGTCCCCCTGCCCCCGTATATAAAGGAGCAAGGGGGAGGCCGGCCGGCCCTCATGGGGCGCTCCCCAAGTAGGATTCCTACTAGGAATCCTATTCCTAGTAGGTTTCCAACAAGGGAAGAGAGGGGGAAGGAAGGAGAGGGAGAGTGGGAGAAGGAAAGGGGGCGCCGCCCCCTTCCCTAGTCAAATTCAGACCCAAGGGGGAGAGGGCGCGCGGCCTGCCCTAGCCGCCCCTCTCTCTCTCCACTAAGGCCCATGTGGCCCATTAGTTCCCCCGGGGGGTTCCGGTAACCCTTCGGCACTTCGGTTTTATCCGAAACTTCTTCTGAACATTTCTGGTGTCCGAATATAGTCCTCCAATATATCAATCTTTATGTCTCGACCATTTCGAGACTCCTCGTCATGTCGGTGATCACATCCGGGACTCCGAACTACCTTCGGTACATCAAAACACATAAACTCATAATACCAATCATCACCGAACGTTAAGCGTGCGGACCCTACGGGTTCGAGAACTATGTAGACATGACCGAGACTCACTTCCGGTCAATAACCAATAGCGGAACCTGGATGCTCATATTGGTTCCTACATATTCTACGAAGATCTTTATCGGTCAAACCGCATAACAACATACGTTGTTCCCTTTGTCATCGGTATGTTACTTGCTCGAGATTCGATCGTCGGTATCTCAATACCTAGTTCAATCTCGTTACCGGCAAGTCTCTTTTCTCGTTCCGTAATGCATCATCCCACAACTAACTCATTAGTCACATTGCTTGCAAGGCTTATAGTGATGTGCATTACCGAGAGGGCCCAGAGATACCTCTCCGTAACATGGAGTGACAAATCCTAATCTCGATCTATGCCAACCCAACAAACACCATCGAAGACACCTATAGAGCATCTTTATAATCATCCAGTTACGTTGTGACGTTTGATAGAACACTAAGTGTTCCTCCGGTATTCGGGAGTTGCATAATCTCATAGTCATAGGAACATGTATAAGTTATGAAGAAAGCTATAACAATAAACTAAACGATCATAGTGCTAAGCTAACGGATGGGTCAAGTCAATCACATCATTCTCTAATGATGTGATCCCGTTCATCAAATGACAACACATGTCTATGGTTAGGAAACTTAACCATCTTTGATTAATGAGCTAGTCAAAGTAGAGGCATACTAGTGACACTCAGTTTGTCTATGTATTCACACATGTACTAAGTTTCTGGTTAATACAATTCTAGCATGAATAATAAACATTTATCATGATATAAGGAAATATAAATAACAACTTTATTATTGCCTCTAGGGCATATTTCCTTGAGTCTCCCACTTGCACTAGAGTCAATAATCTAGATTACATTGTAATGATTCTAACACCCATGGAGTCTTGGTGCTGATCATGTTTTGCTCGTGAGAGAGGCTTAGTCAACGGGTCTGCAACATTTAGATCCGTATTTATCTTGCAAATCTCTATGTCCCCTTCCGACACCTGATGACGGATGGAATTGAAGCGTCTCTTGATGTGCTTGGTTCTCTTGTGAAATCTGGATTCCTTCGCGAAGGCAATTGCTCCAGTATTGTCACAAAAGATTTTCATTGGACCCGATGCACTAGGTATGACACCTAGATCGGATATGAACTCCTTCATCCAGACTCCTTCATTTGCTGCTTCCGAAGCAGCTATGTATTCCGCTTCACACGTAGATCCTGCCACGACGCTCTGCTTAGAACTGCACCAACTGACAGCTCAACCATTCAATATAAACATGTATCCGGTTTGCGACTTAGAGTCATCTAGATCAGTGTCAAAGCTTGCATCGACATAACCATTTACGACGAGCTCTTTGTCACTGTCGGTCTCAAAACCGACGGATCTCGGGCAGGGGGTCCCGAACTGTGCGTCTAGGATCGATGGTAACAGGAGATGGGGGACACGATGTTTACCTAGGTTCAGGCCCTCTCTATGGAGGTAATACCCTACTTCCTGCTTGATTGATCTTGATGAATACGAGTATTACAAGATTTGATCTACCACGAGATCGTAATGGCTAAACCCTAGAAGTCTAGCCTATATGAATATGGTAATGAATATCCGTCCATCCGGACTACTGCCTCCGGTTTATATAGACACCGGAGGGATCTAGGGTTTACATAGAGTCGGTTACATAGGAGGGAATCTTCATAGTTGATCGCCAAGCTTGCCTTCCACGCCAAGGAGAGTCCAATCCGGACACGGGTATAGTCTTCGGCCTTCATATCTTCACAACCCATCAGTCCGGCCCATAGATAACAGGCCGGATGCCCGAGGACCCCTTAGTCCAGGACTCCCTCAGTAGCCCCTGAACCTGGCTTCAATGACGAGGAGTCCGGCGCGCAGATTGTATTCGGCATTGCAAGGCGGGTTCCCCTTCTTCCGAACTCCAGGATAGTCTTCGGATGCGATGATTTGTATCCGGACCCGTATACACAATTGTAGAGGATATAATATTTTGCGAGTCTCTTCTGCTCACCACTGTTTATGACATTGCATTATGCCTGCCCGGTCATTACTTCCATCCGCTGGCTAGCCCCTCGCCCCACGTCTCGGGGCACGGTTTTATTGGCACGTCTTGTCAAAGCAGGGATCGTGTCCCTTATTCACAGAATTTTCTATAATGTAGGCGTGGGTAACCCAACCGTCCCTCGGTACAACTCCTCGAGGATAAGTAAGTTTCGATACCCAGGAGGGGACGCTCAATATTCTGGGCCTTTATATAGGGACCCAGACTTGTCTTTTTCTTTTGCGCTTGCTTCTTCCTCAACCCCAGCCACCTCGAGTTCCAGCCCTCGGGTTCCAATCACCACCAGGCCCAATCACGTCCGGGTCTAGACGTTCAGGCCAGTGGGTGGCCTCTTCTGTCACAGGGGAGGACATTGCGAAGCTCCGCCAGGCGAGGTATCTGACCCCAGAAATCCTTCATCGGCTTCCCGCCGAGGGGTAGGTTATTCCTACCCCCAAATCTGGCGAGAGGGTAGTATTTGTGTCCCACTTCCTCCATGGGTTAGGGTTCGCGCTTAACGCCTTCGTCTGGGGGCTCATGTTCTACTATGGGCTAGATTTTCACAATCTGACCCCGGGCTCTATTCTTCTCATCTCAACATTCATCGTCACGTGTGAGGCCTTCCTCCGGACTCCCCCGCACTTTGGTTTGTGGCTCAAGACTTTTAATGTGAGGCCGCGGGTGGCAGAGGAGGAACAGGCAGAGTGCGGCAGCGTCGCAATAGGCAAGCTTGCCGACGCGGTTTGGTTTGAAGGGTCCTTCGCCGAGTCTTCCGATATGTGGCAGCAGGGGTGGTTTTATATCAATGAGCCACGGGGCCCCAAGTGGGCGGCTACGCCTGCATTTCAACGCGGCTCTCTGATTCAGCTTGCTTCATGGATCAATAAGGGATTGGATTGGGGATCTGTCGATGAAGTGCGGACTCTGCAAAGTCGCATCCGGAGCCTCTCCGAGAAGGGCATTGACCTTGTGAATGTCGTTCAAGTAATGCTAGTCCGCCGGACCCTGCCATGTCAGCGGCGGCCTCTCCGTATGTGGGAGTTTAATCCAGAAGGGAGGCGGACTCTTCAGCACTCCTTCGGTGCTACGCACGAAGGAATGTAGAAATTATATTTCGGGGAGCGAGAGCAATGGCCAGACACTACCGAAGACGTTGTCCTTGACTGCAATCATTCGGACACTTCGGTAAGTATTCAATCTTCGAACACCTTCCATTCAAGCATCTCTTGATAAGATACTGAACAATCCGTCCCCATACAGGACTGGATAAAGAAAGCGGTGTTAATCTGGTGTCCGGCGCCCCTTCCCGAAGATTCTGCGACCGCCCTGCTGACGAGGATGCTGACTCCGACACCGTACCAGGTGTCTGCAGAGGGGGGCGAGAGCAGGGAACTCAAAGGTGATGCCTGCCCTGAGGATGGTGTGTTCGGGGAAACTGAAACCCTTTTGCCCAGGGGGAAAGGTGTAGAGGGTGCCTTCCATGGCAAGAAGAGGGCCGCTTCCGGAGGTCAGGAGGGGAAGCTTTCCAAGAGAGGAAAAACGCCATCGTTGGGCGGCCCGGGCCGGGCAAGCGATGTCGCCGCAGAGCTTTATGATGAGGGTAAACCTCTGGCCGAACCGTAAGTGAAACTGGGGCACTTTAAACATACCTCGTCCTTTTCCTGTTTAGTGAAGTAATCATCCGCATATGTGCATCCTCGCAGGATAACGCCTGGTTTTTCTCAATCGCCCTCCTCCTCGGGGGACCTTCTTCCGGAGATGATGGAGAGTGACATGCCTTCTCCGGCCTCTTCGCCCAACAGGGCAGACGATCTTGAGGTATCGTCTCGGAGGGCTCCTCCCGATCCACCAGTAGTGCCGGAAACGAAGAAGGCGTTTCCCGAAGGTGGGGCATCTGTCACTCAGAGTTCTGGAATGAAGAATGATGGCCCTGAGCCGTCCGGTTTGCAGCCGGAGGCGATTCTAGAGGTGAGTAAACGGGTTCTTTCAAAGGATTGCCGTACTTCGGCGGCGGTTTCCGAAGACCCCTGAGCGCCGGAAATGCTGACGGACATGCTGCGATGAGCGTCCGTTTCAGAGGAGCACCGTGCCTTGATGGCTACGGTGGTCGAAAAGGTTCTATCCGCGAAGAGCGGGTTGAACGAGGCCTTTATGAGCCTTCTCAGAGGTTTTGAGGTTTGTGATGTAGTTTTGCCAACGGAACTTTATTGGCAGAATGCACCTGTTGTATATGCAGTAGCCCCTGAGACTCGGATTGCCTTCCAAAGGAGGCGATCGGAGGATCGAAAAGATATGCTCAGGTACTAACCTTGATTTAACATTGACTGCAGGCTGCCTCCCCTTCAGCGGCTACACGGAATACGGAAGTGGCCAAACTACAGCGAAAGCTGGTTATTGCAGGGGATGACATTGCCTTGATCAACAGGCGTCTTGACGACTCGCAAGGTATATATTTCGAGCATTCCTTACACCAATGTGCTTACAATTGAAGCTTGACTCTGAAAAGAGTTTTATATGTAATGTGCATGAATGCAGATGGTGCTACCGCCGTGGAGGCCCTTCGAGCGGAGCTAGCCCGGGCCAAGGAGCAGGCCTGGTTAAGTTATGCGGCTGCCGAAAAGGCATCGGCTGAGTTAAAAGCCGAACAAGTTGCACGACACCGAGACAAGGAGAAGATGTCCACCATGGCTCACTAATTAGAGAATGCGGCTAGCCGCTGTAAACTTCTTGAGAAGGAAAATGAAGCCAAAACGGCTGATCTTGACAAGGCCTTACGAGAGGCGAGAGAGGCACGATCTAAATCCAGAGCGGCCCATGAGGAGATCCGGCAAGCTGGGGAGATTGCGGCTGGCAAGCCCTTTTTGCTACAGACTAAGTTCGGTGATCCGAACTATGCTCAGCTTAACCAAGTATGGAGTTCTTCGGACAAATTTTTTGACTTACCGAAGAGTTCTTCCGATGCGGCGCAGTTTTACTGCGCACAAGAGGGGTATGCCACGGAGAGGCTCTTCTGGTCGCAATTTGGCGCGTCAAAGCGCCCTCTGTTGCTGAATGAACAGATGTCCCAGTGGGCCGAGCTTCATAGGATATCCGGCGACGCCATGAAGAACGTCGTAATCCGGCTGTGGCCAAGTGAGCCTGTTCCGAGTAGTTATTTTGTCCTGGTGCGGCGGCTTGTTGACGCAGTGCCACATATCGATGCTGTGAAGCGATGAGCATGCATTGAGGGTGCACGGATGACGGCTGCCCGAGTCAAAACTTTTTGGGGAAAGATGAAGGCCGTCGATGTTGTGGCGAGGAGTCCACCCAAGGGCAAGGACCGTTATGAGCCGGAGCACTATTTTGAAGACGTCCTGGAAGCCGCCAGCCTGATAGCGGGTCAATGCTCGAAGAACATAATGTTTGAGTGAGGTGTATTAGAATTGTAAGAGACAATTTTATAATTGATCTATTTTATGTTTTTGCTCGAAAGCTTGAATTCCTCCTGTGCGGCCGTTTTAATATGATCTGAAAGTTTTCCAGTCGTCGGCTTCAGCCCCCTCATAGGAAGTACGGGGGTGTTCGGAAAAGCATTGAATCACTCTTTATCCAACGTCATGGTCCATGAAGGAGGTGATAATGCAGCGAACCAGGCAATCGGACTATAAGGCGTTAACACTTTCACTTAGCCATAGGAGTTTTATCATGGGGTTACGACATAGCCCCTGGTATGTATACGGTGCATTGTAATGTCGTGCCTTACATATTTTGATCTAAAAAGATCCTTCGTGTGACACGGAGAATCACTAAAGATTCGAGTAAGTCGTCAAGTGGTTGACCAGCTCTCGCCGCATCATGACAGTCAGTTTTCGGCTTTCTCTACTGAGGTGCTCATCCGGTCTAGGCCAGGGCACAATCGCAGTAGTTCTCCCTTTACTACCCTAGCCGATAGAGCGGAACGTAGGGTAGCAAGCACGGGAGCCGGGCAACCCAACTATTGACCAAAGACAATGATTCGGAGCTGATGCATATAAGGCCAAACTTGCAACGCCGAAGTGCGTTATAGAGCTGTTCGGACTTTTACTGGCGACACATTTGTTCCCATACCGGGCCCTTGGCGAGTTATGTCGAGGTGCGTCTTGTAAGGCAGCCGTTACGACCGGACTCATTGTAGAAATAGCACGGAAGATTAGTTCGGGTAAAGTTTACTGGGAACGGAGCAATATGCCAATGATGAATGTATATAAAAAGTAGAAAACCACAACCCGGCTATTTGACATGCTCGGGGTTGGGAACGGAGGAAAAAAGGCATAGTACAGGCTCAAAATAACGAGTGCGGTCTACAAAAGCTTGTTTTGGACCTCCTGTCTCATGTCTGCGCCGCCCATCCTTGGGGAGGGGGAATCCTTAACGGAAGTGACCCCTTGGGTGAGTGTATGGATACGAACTCCGGTGGAGTCCGATGTAGGTACTGTCCTGAGGTCACCTGTTTTTAAGAGATAATAAATAAAAGTAAGGAAAACAGATAAAAACGTTACGGGAATTCTTGCAGGGTTGTCCGTATTGTGCTTCCGCCGATGCCCATGGTATCTTGAGCGCGTAGTGATGTATGCGTGGTGTAAATCCTGCCAATATAGTGGCTGGGCGGCGGAAGCCGGACTGCTATTTCCGTTCCAGGAGTGGTCGAACTTCGGAGGGAAACTGTTTCTGGCCCCTGGTGTTCAGCTGGAGAGCCGCTCCGCTGTTTTTATTGCCTGGTGGCCTCCTCCCCTCGTGCTTGGCATTAAGCTTGCCTGCCTGCTTGAAGACCCAACAGTTTCTGTTGGTGTGATTAGCTGGCTTATCAGGATGGCCGTGAATTTGACAAGGTCGGTCCAATATCCTGTTGAGGGTGGATGATCCATCCTGGTTTGCCTTAAATGGCTTCTTCCGTTGACCGGGTTTCGGATTGTTAAATCCGGCGTTGACCGCTGTGTCGCCTAATATTTCATGACTGTTGCGACTATTGTGTTCGGTTCGTCGTGGCTTGCCGTTGCCGTCTCGGATTTCGGAGGTGCCCGGGCCACTGGCGTTGTTGCTTTTATGAGCGAGCCAGTTATCTTCTCCCGCGCAAAAGCGGGTCATTAGGGTGGTGAGGGCTGTCATGGATTTGGGTCCTTCCTGACCGAGGTGACGCGCTAGCCATTCATCCCGGACGCTATGTTTGAAGGCCGCGAGGGCTTCTACGTCCGGACAATCGACAATTTGGTTCTTTTTAAGTAAGAACCTAGTCCAGAGCTCCCTGGCTAACTCGCCGGGCTCCTGGACAATATGACTTAAGTCATCAGCATCTGGTGGCCGGACATATGTTCCTTGGAAGTTGTCTTGAAAGGCCTCTTCCAGATCTTCCCAGCTGCCAATGGAATTTTCTGGCAGACTGTTTAGCCAGTACCGAGCCGGCCCTTTAAGCTTTAGTGGTAAGTATTTAATGGCGTGAAGGTCGTCTCCGCGAGCCATGTGAATGTGGAGGAGGTAATCCTCAATCCATACCGCAGGATCTACTGTTCCATCGTATGATTCGATGTTAATGGGTTTAAACCCGTCTGGAAATTCATGCTCCATTACCTCGTCAGTGAAGCAGAGAGGGTGTGCGGCTCCTCTATGTTGGGCCACACTATGAAGCACTTCCGGCGGACGCTGTTTAGGGTGTTCGGACCGGGCGTGGTCGGCTCTGCTGTGTCCGAATAGGTAACCCTCATTGCCGGTCAGGGCATGTCCGCGCAATCTGTGTATTGATTTTGTGTGTCCTGTTCTACCTTCCAGGTCTTGTTGGATGTCGCAACTGTTCCCCCTAGCTGGTTTATTCTTGCTTTGCCGGCCGGATGGGTTGGTATGGTGTTCTGCTTGGGCTGCTGCTTTATCTGGACCGAACTGTGATCATCCTACCGCATTATTTGATGGTTGTATGGGCTCCAACACCCTGCCATCGTATTGAGGGAGCCACTTGTACTTGGGGTGGCTTTTGTCTGGGCCGCGAAGGCTGAATTCTTCGGCGGTCACGACCTTGGTCCATCTATCATTGAGCAAATCTTGACTTGCTTGAAGCTGCAGCCGACGTTTAAAGCGCTCCTGCTCAAGAGGTTCCTCGGGCATGATAAAATCCTCGTTGCCAAGGCTCTCCTCATCCTCGGAGGGTGGGAGATAATTACTATCCTCCGAGTCTTCATATTTGGCCTGTCCATTGAGGCTGTCTTGCCCGCTTTCCTGTTCCTCCTGTTCGGATTCTACCTCAACAAGGTCTTCGTTGTTCGGAGTGTTGTATTCTCTGGTGCTAGCAATGATTTTCCTTAGGCGGTGTGACTTGGAGCGGCGCCGTGGGCGCCGGTGTTCGGACTGTTTACCAGGAGGTTTGTCCTCGACTGGATCCTCCTTGTGATCGTCGAGTGCGTCGTCAGGTGTGTCTATCATACACACGTCATACCAGGAAGTGGCAATCCTGTGTTTGGCGGGTGGTAAGCTCTGTACCTGCACCTCATCATCGTCCATACCGTCGATGTCTTCGGAGTGAAGGTCATGTTGGAAATATGCCCTAGAGGCAATAATAAATGGTTATTATTATATTTCCTTGTTCATGATAATTGTCTATTGTTCATGCTATAATTGTGTTATCCGGAAATCGTAATACATGTGTGAATACATAGACCACAACGTGTCCCTAGTAAGCCTCTAGTTGACTAGCTCGTTGATCAACTGATAGTCATGGTTTCCTCACTATGGACATTGGATGTCATTGATAACGGGATCACATCATTAGGAGAATGATGTGATGGACAAGACCCAATCCTAAGCATAGCACAAAAGATCGTGTAGTTCATTTGCTAGAGCTTTTCCAATGTCAAGTATCATTTCCTTAGACCATGAGATCGTGCAACTCCCGGATACCGTAGGAGTGCTTTGGGTGTACCAAACGTCACAACGTAACTGGGTGACTATAAAGGTACACTACGGGTATTTACGAAAATGTCTGTTGGGTTGGCACGGATCGAGACTGGGATTTGTCACTCCGTATGACGGAGAGGTATCTCTGGGCCCACTCGGTAATGCATCATCATAATGAGCTCAATGTGACTAAGGAGTTAGCCACGGGATGATGCATTACGGTACGAGTAAAGTGACTTACCGGTAACGAGATTGAACAAGGTATTGGGATACCGACGATCGAATCTCGGGCAAGTAACGTACCGATTGACAAAGGGAATTGTATACGGGATTGATTGAATCCTCGACATCGTGGTTCATCCGATGAGATCATCATGGAACATGTGGGAGCCAACATGGGTATCCAGATCCCACTGTTGGTTATTGACCGGAGAGGCGTCTCGGTCATGTCTGCATGTCTCCCGAACCCGTAGGGTCTACACACTTAAGGTTCGGTGACGCTAGGGTTGTAGAGATATTAGTATGCGGAAACCCGAAAGTTGTTCGAAGTCCCGGATGAGATCCCGGACGTCACGAGGAGTTCCGGAATGGTCCGGAGGTGAAGAATTATATATAGGAAGTCCAGTTTCGGCCACCGGGAAAGTTTCGGGGGTTATCGGTATTGTACCGGGACCACCGGAAGGGTCCCGGGGGTCCACCGGGTGGGGCCACCTATCCCGGAGGGCCCCATGGGCTGAAGTGGGAGGGGAACCAGCCCCTAGTGGGCTGGTGCGCCCCCCATGGGCCTCCCCCTGCGCCTAGGGTTGGAAACCCTGGGGGTCGGGGGCGCCCCACCTGACTTGGGGGGGAAGTTCCCCCCCTTGGCCGCCGCCCCCCCCATAGATGGATTCCAGGGCCGGCGCCCCCCAGGGGGCCTATATAAAGGGGGGAGGGAGGGCTGCTGTACCCTATCCCCTGGCGCCTCCCTCTCCCTCCCGTGACACCTCTCCCTCCCGCTTGCGCTTGGCGAAGCCCTGCCGGGATCCCCGCTACTTCCACCACCACGCCGTCGTGCTGCTGGATCTCCATCAACCTCTCCTTCCCCCTTGCTGGAAGAAGGAGGAGACGTCGCTGCTCCGTATGTGTGTTGAACGCGGAGGTGCCGTCTGTTCGGCGCTCGGTCATCGGTGATTTGGATCACGACGAGTACGACTCCATCAACCCCGTTCACTTGAACGCTTCCGCTCGCGATCTACAAGTGTATGTAGATGCACTCCTTTCCCCTCGTTGCTAGTAAACTCCATAGATGGATCTTGGTGATGCGTAGAAAATTTTAAAATTCTGCAACGATCCCCAACAGTGGCATCATGAGCCAGGCCTATGCGTAGTTACTATGCACGAGTAGAACACAAAGCAGTTGTGGGCGTAGATGTTGTCAATTTTTCTTGCCACTACTAGTCTTATCTTGTTTCGGCGGTATTGTGGGATGAAGCGGCCCGGACCGACCTTACACGTACGCTTACGTGAGACAGGTTCCACCGACTGACATGCACTAGTTGCATAAGGTGGCTAGCGGGTGTCTGTCTGTCCCACTTTAGTCAGAACGGATTCGATGAAAAGGGTCCTTATGAAGGGTAAATAGAAATTGGCATATCACGTTGTGGTTTTACGTAGGTAAGAAACGTTCTTGCTAGAAATCTATAGAAGCCACGTAAAAACTTGCAACAACAATTAGAGGACGTCTAACTTGTTTTTGCAGCATGTGCCTTGTGACATGATATGGCCAAAAGGATGTGATGAATGAGATATATGTGATGTATGAGATTGATCATATTCTTGTAATAGGAATCACGACTTGCATGTCGATGAGTATGACAACCGGCAGGAGCCATAGGAGTTGTCTTTATTTTTTTGTATGACCTGCGTGTCATTGAATAACGCCATGTAAATTACTTTACTTTATTGCTAAACGCGTTAGCCATAGAAGTAGAAGTAATCATTGGCGTGACAACTTCATGAAGACACGATGATGGAGATCATGGTGTCATGCCGGTGACGAAGATGATCATGGCGCCCCGAAGATGGAGATCAAAGGAGCAAAATGATATTGGCCATATCATGTCACTATTTGATTACATGTGAAACGATACGATTGTCTTTCTTCCAGCTGTGAAAGAGCAGGTTGAGGCTCTGAAAAAACTCCTGGTAGACTATGCTGCGTCCATTGGGTTACGACTCAATTTTCAGAAATCAACCCTGATTCCGATTAATGTTACGCACGCGGAGGCACTGGATTTTGCGGACATGTTTGGTTGTGTTGTGGGGAAAATGCCATTCACATATTTAGGGCTCCCGCTTGGAACTACTAAACCCACAATAATGGATTTCATGCCTCTTGTGACATCCGTTGAGAGAAGAGTCTCTATGGCCGCTAACCTGCTAGACTACGGATCGAAACTCACCTATGTTAATTCGGTGGTGTCATCGCTTATGGTGTATGCCATGTGTTCACTCAGAATCCCTCCTAAGATAGTGGAACACCTGGATAAAATCCGTAGGCAATGCTTCTGGAGCAGGAAGACGGAGGATGGGACAAAGAGCACCTCTCTTGCCTCTTGGGAGCTCGTCTGCCGCCCCAAGGCTGTAGGGGGACTTGGGATTGTGGACCTTAAACTTCAGAATCAAGGCCTTTTGCTCAAACAGTTATACAAGTTTTACAATAAACTAGATGTGCCATGGGTGAACCTGATATGGAGTGCATACTACTCAGTCGTTGTACCGCATGCCTCGGAACCATGTGGCTCCTTCTGGTGGCGGGATCTCATGCAGTTATCAGACATCTTCAGAGGGGTGACTAAGATCAAAGTTGGGGACGGTAGTACAGCCTTGTTCTGGAAGGATCTTTGGATTGATCAACCACTAGAGACCGCATGCCCGAGGGCGTTTTCATTTGCGAGAGAAGAGGATATGTCAATACAGACTTTGCTGAGATCTAGCACCATTGGAGAGGCTTTTCACATACCATTCTCTCCTCAGGCAAGAGCAGAAGTTGAAGAGATTCAGGCTTTAACTGTGAGGATTAATCCCGACAGTGACACAAATGACAAATGGTGTTGTGTCTGGGATGCTAGAGAGCTAGGAGCTTTCAAATCAAGTGACTACTATAAGTTCTGCTTTAAAGATGTTATTGTGGATGCAGTTTTTCCTTGGATCTGGGAATCCAAATGCACGAACAAATGGAAAGTTTTTGCTTGGCTACTGTTTGCTGACCGTCTGAATACTCGAAACATGTTGAGGAGGAGGCAGTATAAATTGGAAGGTGATGTGTACACCTGTCTGCTTTGTGGCACGCCCCCGGAGGAAACAGTGACCCACCTATTCTTCAAATGCCCATTTGCAACTGAATGTTGGTCTGCGATTGGAATGCACTGGCATGATTCCCAATGCAGGCTGGATCTCATCCATGAGGGAAGAAGATCCTGGGGTGGTCCATTATTCATGGAAATCTTCATCATAGCAGCTTGGGGGTGTGGAAAGAGAAATAATAAACATTTTAGGAATGTGATGCCATCAATGGAATCCTAGAGAGGCAGGTTCAAAAATGATATGTCCATGATGGTACACCGCACCAGAAACTCTCTCCACCCCTTCATCAGAGGATTGGTGGGCACTCTCTGATCTCTACCACCCCCTAGTTTGCTTCTTTCTAGTAGGTTTTGACACCTCTTTGCTCTAACTAGTCTGTATTGTACTACTCATCTATATACCTTGTAACTAGGGGGCCACACCTCCCCTGATCCTGGTGTTGCATTAATTTAAAAGTCAGTAGGAGCCTCTCCTACTGTCAGAGCTTTCAAAAAAAACATGTGATGTTTTTCATGTTTTGCATCTTATTTGCTTAGAACGACGGTAGTAAGTAAGATGATCCCTTATAATAATTTCAAGAAAGTGTTCCCCCTAACTGTGCACCGTTGCGAAAGTTCGTTGTTTCGAAGCACCACATGATGATCGGGTGTGATAGATTCTAATGTTCACATACAACGGGTGTTGACGAGCCTAGCATGTACAGACATGGCCTCGGAACACATGCAATACACTTAGGTTGACTTGACAAGCCTAGCATGTATAGACATGGCCTCGGAACACGGAAGACCGAAAGGTCGAGCATGAGTCGTATAGAAGATACGATCAACATGGAGATGTTCACCGATCTTGACTAGTCCGTCTCACGTGATGATCGGACACGGCCTAGTTAACTCGGATCATGTTTCACTTAGATGACTAGAGGGATGTCTATCTGAGTGGGAGTTCATTGAATAATTTGATTAGATGAACTTAATTATTATGAACTTAGTCTAAAATCTTTACAATATGTCTTGTAGATCAAATGGCCCACATTGTCCTCAACTTCAACGCGTTCCTAGAGAAAACCAAGCTGAAAGATGATGGCACCAACTATACGGACTGGGTCCGGAACCTGAGGATCATCCTCATAGCTGCCAAGAAAGATTATGTCCTAGAAGCACCGCTAGGTGAAGCACCCATCCCAGAGAACCAAGACGTTATGAACGCTTGGCAATCACGTGCTGATGATTACTCCCTCGTTCAGTGCGGCATGCTTTACAGCTTAGAACCGGGGCTCCAAAAGCGTTTTGAGAAACATGGAGCATATGAGATGTTCGAAGAGCTAAAAATGGTTTTCCAAGCTCATGCTCGGGTCGAGAGATATGAAGTCTCCGACAAGTTCTTCAGTTGCAAAATGGAGGAAAATAGTTCTGTCAGTGAGCACATACTCAGAATGTCTGGGTTACACAACCGCTTGTCTCAGCTGGGAGTTAATCTCCCGGATGACGCGGTCATTGACAGAATCCTTCAGTCGCTTCCACCAAGCTACAAGAGCTTTGTGATGAACTTCAATATGCAGGGGATGGAAAAGACCATTCCTGAGGTATATTCAATGCTGAAATCAGCGGAGGTGGAGATCAAAAAGGAACATCAAGTGTTGATGGTGAATAAAACCACTAAGTTCAAGAAAGGCAAGGGTAAGAAGAACTTCAAGAAGGACGGCAAGGGAGTTGCCGCGCCCGGTAAGCCAGTTGCCGGGAAGAAGTCAAAGAATGGACCCAAGCCTGAGACTGAGTGCTTTTATTGCAAGGGAAGTGGTCACTGGAAGCGGAACTGCCCCAAATACTTAGCGGACAAGAAGACCGGCAACACCAAAGGTATATGTGATATACATGTAATTGATGTGTACCTTACCTGTACTCGTAGTAGCTCCTGGGTATTTGATACCGGTGCGGTTGCTCATATTTGTAACTCAAAACAGGAGCTGCGGAATAAGCGGAGACTGGCGAAGGACGAGGTGACGATGCGCGTCGGGAATGGTTCCAAGGTCGATGTGATCGCCGTCGGCACGCTGCCTCTACATTTACCTACGGGATTAGTTTTAAACCTCAATAATTGTTATTTAGTGCCAGCTTTGAGCATGAACATTGTATCTGGATCTCGTTTAATTCGAGATGGCTACTCATTTAAATCCGAGAATAATGGTTGTTCTATTTATATGAGAGATATGTTTTATGGTCATGCCCCGCTGGTCAATGGTTGATTCTTGATGAATCTCGAACGTGATGTTACACATATTCATAGTGTGAATACCAAAAGATGTAAAGTTGATAACGATAGTCCCACATACTTGTGGCACTGCCGCCTTGGTCACATTGGTGTCGAACGCATGAAGAAGCTCCATGCAGATGGACTTTTGGAGTCTCTTGATTACGAATCATTTGACACGTGCGAACCATGCCTCATGGGTAAGATGACCAAGACTCCGTTCTCCGGAATAGTGGAGCGAGCAACCAACTTATTGGAAATCATACATACTAATGTGTGCGGTCCAATGAGTGTTGAGGCTCGCGGTGGCTATCGTTATGTTCTCACTCTCACTGATGATTTAAGTAGATATGGGTATGTCTACCTAATGAAACACAAGTCTGAAACCTTTGAAAAGTTCAAGGAATTTCAGAGTGAGGTTGAGAATCAACGTGACAGGAAAATAAAGTTCCTGCGATCAGATCGTGGAGGGGAATATTTAAGTCACGAATTTGGCACACACTTAAGGAAATGTGGAATCATTTCACAACTCACGCCGCCTGGAACACCTCAGCGAAATGGTGTGTCCGAACGTCGTAATCGCACTCTATTGGATATGGTGCGATCTATGATGTCTCTTACCGATCTACCGCTCTCATTTTCGGGCTATGCTTTAGAGACTGCTGCATTCACTTTAAATAGGGCTCCGTCGAAATCCGTTGAGACGACACCATATGAATTATGGTTTGGGAAGAAACCTAAGCTGTCGTTTCTAAAAGTTTGGGGATGCAATGCTTATGTCAAGAAAATTCAACCTGAAAAGCTCGAACCCAAATCGGAAAAATGCGTCTTCATAGGATATCCTAAGGAAACCATTGGGTATACCTTCTACCTCAGATCCGAAGGCAAGATCTTTGTTGCCAAGAACGGGTCCTTTCCGGAGAAAGAGTTTCTCTCGAAAGAATTAAGTGGGAGGAAAGTGGAACTTAATGAGGTGATAGTCACCCCCTCCGAACCGGAAAGTAGCGCAGCGCGGGAAGATGTTCCTGTGGTGCCTACACCAACTGGGGAGGAAGTTAATGATGATGATCATGAAGCTTCGGATCAAGTTACTGCTGAACTTCGTAGGTCCACAAGGACACGTTCCGCACCAGAGTGGTACGGCAACCCTGTCCTAGAAATCATGTTGTTAGACAACGGTGAACATTCGAACTATGAAGAAGCGATGGCGGGCCCGGATTCCGACAAATGGCTAGAAGCCATGAAATCCGAGATAGGATCCATGTATGAAAACGACGTATGGACTTTGACTAACTTGCCCGATGATCAGCGAGCCATAGAAAATAAATGGATCTTTAGGAAGAAGACAGACGCGGATGGTAATGTGACCATCTATAAGGCTCGACTTGTCGCTAAGGGTTATCGACAAGTTCAAGGGGTTGACTACGATGAGACTTTCTCACCCGTAGCGAAGCTGAAGTCCGTCCAAATTATGTTAGCAATTGCCGCATTCTATGATTATGAGATATGGCAAATGGACGTCAAAACGGCATTCCTTAACGGCTTTCTTAAGGAAGAATTGTATATGATGCAGCCGGAAGGTTTTGTCGATCCTAAGAATGCTAACAAGGTATGCAAGCTCCAGCGCTCCATCTATGGGCTGGTGCAAGCATCTCGGAGTTGGAACATTCGATTTGATGAGATGATCAAAGCGTTTGGGTTTACACAGACTTATGGAGAAGCCTGTGTTTACAAGAAAGTGAGTGGGAGCTCTGTAGCATTTCTCTTATTATATGTGGATGACATACTATTGATGGAAAATGATATAGAATTCTTGGAAAGTATAAAGGCCTACTTGAATGTAGCAGATCCGTTGACTAAACCTCTCCCTAGAGCAAAACATGATCAACACCAGAACTCTATGGGTGTTCGATTCATCACAATGTAACTAGATTATTGACTCTAGTGCAAGTGGGAGACTGTTGGAAATATGCCCTAGAGGCAATAATAAATGGTTATTATTATATTTCCTTGTTCATGATAATTGTCTATTGTTCATGCTATAATTGTGTTATCCGGAAATCGTAATACATGTGTGAATACATAGACCACAACGTGTCCCTAGTAAGCCTCTAGTTGACTAGCTCGTTGATCAACATATAGTCATGGTTTCCTGACTATGGACATTGGATGTCATTGATAACGGGATCACATCATTAGGAGAATGATGTGATGGACAAGACCCAATCCTAAGCATAGCACAAAAGATCGTGTAGTTCGTTTGCTAGAGCTTTTCCAATGTCAAGTATCATTTCCTTAGACCATGAGATCGTGCAACTCCCGGATACCGTAGGAGTGCTTTGGGTGTACCAAACATCACAACGTAACTGGGTGACTATAAAGGTACACTACGGGTATCTACGAAAGTGTCTGTTGGGTTGGCACGGATCGAGACTGGGATTTGTCACTCCGTATGACGGAGAGGTATCTCTGGGCCCACTCGGTAATGCATCAACATAATGAGCTCAATGTGACTAAGGAGTTAGCCACGGGATCATGCATTGCGGTACGAGTAAAGCGACTTACCGGTAACGAGATTGAACAAGGTATTGGGATACCGACGATCGAATCTCGGGCAAGTAACGTACCGATTGACAAAGGGAATTGTATACGAGATTGATTGAATCCTCGACATCGTGGTTCATCCGATGAGATCATCATGGAACATGTGGGAGCCAACATGGGTATCCAGATCCCACTGTTGGTTATTGACCGGAGAGGCGTCTCGGTCATGTCTGCATGTCTCCCGAACCCGTAGGGTCTACACACTTAAGGTTCGGTGACGCTAGGGTTGTAGAGATATTAGTATGCGGAAACCCGAAAGTTGTTCGGAGTCCCGGATGAGATCCCGGACGTCACGAGGAGTTCCGGAATGGTCGGGAGGTGAAGAATTATATATAGGAAGTCCAGTTTCGGCCACCGGGAAAGTTTCGGGGGTTATCGGTATTGTACCGGGACCACCGGAAGGGTCCCGGGGGTCCACCGGGTGGGGCCACCTATCCCGGAGGGCCCCATGGGCTGAAGTGGGAGGGGAACCAGCCCCTAGTGGGCTGGTGCGCCCCCCATGGGCCTCCCCCTGCGCCTAGGGTTGGAAACCCTGGGGGTCGGGGGCGCCCCACCTGACTTGGGGAGGAAGTTTCCCTCCCTTGGCCGCCGCCCCCCCATAGATGGGATCCCAGGGCCGGCGCCCCCCAGGGGGCCTATATAAAGGGGGGAGGGAGGGCTGCTGTACCCTAGCCCCTGGCGCCTCCCTCTCCCTCCCGTGACACCTCTCCCTCCCGCTTGCGCTTGGCGAAGCCTTGCCGGGATCCCCGCTACTTCCACCACCACGCTGTCGTGCTGCTGGATCTCCATCAACCTCTCCTTCCCCCTTGCTGGATCAAGAAGGAGGAGACGACGCTGCTCCGTACGTGTGTTGAACGCGGAGGTGTCGTCCGTTCGGCGCTCGGTCATCGGTGATTTGGATCACGACGAGTACGACTCCATCAACCCCATTCACTTGAACGCTTCCGCTCGTGATCTACAAGGGTATGTAGATGCACTCCTTTCCCCTCGTTGCTAGCAAACTCCATAGATGGATCTTGGTGATGCGTAGAAAATTTTAAAATTCTGCAACGATCCCCAACAGGTCAGACGTGTTGGTTGGGTCTTCAACGGTGGCTATGAAGTGGGTGGCGGGTGGGAAGCAGAATTCCCCATCATCCGCCGTGAGTTCGAACCAAACATAGTTCGGCGAAGAGTCATCTGTCAGGGATAGATTTTTAACGAGTTGAGTAAGTCGCCCATGGGAGAGTGTTGGAAGACATCTGCGGCGCTGAACTTGAAGATCGATAACCGATCGAGTTCGGTGTCCGAGGGCTCGCAGGTTCCGGAACTCGGCACCGGAGACGAGCCCGGGGCTCCGTTGATGCAGGTACCGTACGAAGTGGAATCTGCAAGCGGCTCCAACGCCACCGAATCAGTAGCCCCCGTGATGGGGTTGAGCTTCCCATCTTCGGGTGACTTGATCTGCTCCGGATCTAAGGCCAGAGTTGCTATAGGAGCTATCTCCTGGGTGTGACCCGATGACCGGTTTAAGCCATGTTCGTCGGAGCGGCAGGGAACGATTGCCGCGGTCTCGAATCCGTTGAAGATCAAGTCTCCACGGATGTCCACAACGTAGTTCAGGCTTCCAAATCTGACCTGATGGCCAGGGGCGTAGCTGTCGATCTGCTCCAGACGGCCAAGCGAGTTGGCCCGCAGTGCGAAGCCGCCGAATACGAAGATCTGTCCGGGGAGAAAGGTTTCTCCCTGGACAACGTCATCACTGACGATCGAAGGGTCCATCAAACCTTTCGTCGACGACACAGTGGAACTCTCAATGAAAGCACCAATGTCAGTGTCAAAACCGGCGGATCTCGGGTAGGGGGTCCCGAACTGTGCGTCTAGGATCGATGGTGACAGGAGACAAGGGACACGATGTTTACCTAGGTTCGGGCCCTCTCTATGGAGGTAATACCCTACTTCCTGCTTGATTGATCTTGATGAATATGAGTATTACAAGAGTTGATCTACCACGAGATCGTAATGGCTAAACCCTAGAAGTCTAGCCTATATGAATATGGTAATGAATATCCGTCCATCCGGACTACTCCCTCCGGTTTATATAGACACCGGAGAGGTCTAGGGTTTACATAGAGTCGGTTACATAGGAGGGAATCTTCATAGTTGATCGCCAAGCTTGCCTTCCACGCCAAGGAGAGTCCAATCCGGACACGGGTATAGTCTTCGGCCTTCATATCTTCACAGCCCATCAGTCCGGCCCATAGATAACAGGCCGCACGCCCGAGGACCCCTTAGTCCAGGACTCCCTCAGTCACCTCCATAAACGAGAAACATATCCTTAGTCCTTTTCAGGTATTTCAGGATGTTCTTGACCACTGTCCAGTGATCCACTCCTGGATTACTTTGGTACCTCCCCACTATACTTATAGCAAGGCACACATCAGGTCTGGTACACAGCATTGCATACATGATAGAACCTATGGCTGAAGCATAGGGAATGACTTTGATTTTCTCTCTATCTTGTGCAGTGGTCGGGCATTGAGTCTCACTCAACTTCACACCTTGTAACACAGGCAAGAACCCTTTCTTTGACTGGTCCATTTTGAACTTCTTCAAAATCTTATCAAGGTATGTGCTATGTGAAAGTCCAATTAAGCGTCTTGATCTATCTCTATAGATCTTGATGCCTAATATATAAGCAGATTCACCGAGGTCTTTCATTGAAAAACTTTTATTCAAGTATCCTTTTATGCTATCCAGAAATTCTATATCATTTCCAATCAACAGTATGTCATCCACATATAATATTAGAAATGTTACAGAGCTCCCACTCACTTTATTGTAAATACAGGCTTCTCCAAAAGTATGTATAAAACCATATGCTTTGATCACACTATCAAAATGTTTATTCCAACTCCGAGAGACTTGCACCAGTCCATAAATGGATTGCTGGAGCTTGCACACTTTGTTAGCATCCTTTGGATCGACAAAACCTTCTGGTTGCATCATATACAACTCTTCTTCCAGAAACCCATTCAGGAATGCAGTTTTGACATCCATTTGCCAAATTTCATAATCATAAAATGCAACAATTGCTAACATGATTCGGACAGACTTAAGCATCGCTACGGGCGAGAAAGTCTCGTCGTAGTCAACTCCTTGAACTTGTCGAAAACCTTTCGCAACAAGTCGGGCTTTGTAGACAGTAACATTACCGTCAGCGTCAGTCTTCTTCTTGAAGATCCATTTATTCTCGATGGCTTGCCGATCATCGGGCAAGTCAACCAAAGTCCACACTTTGTTCTCATACATGGATCCCATCTCAGATTTCATGGCCTCAAGCCATTTCACGGAATCTGGGCTCATCATCGCTTCCTCATAGTTCGTAGACTCGTTATGGTCTAGTAACATGATGTCCAGAACAGGATCACCGTACCACTCTAGTGCGGATCTTACTCTGGTAGACCTACGAGGTTCAGTAGTAACTTGATCTGAAGTTTCATGATCACTATCATTAGCTTCCTCACTAATTGGTGTAGGAATAACTGGAACTGATTTCTGTGATGAACTACTTTCCAATTCGGGAGAAGGTACAATTACCTCATCAAGTTCTACTTTCCTCCCACTCACTTCTTTCGAGAGAAACTCCTTCTCTAGAAAGGATCCATTCTTAGCAACGAATATCTTGCCTTCGGATCTGTGATAGAAGGTGTACCCAACAGTCTCCTTTGGGTATCCTATGAAGACACATTTCTCCGATTTGGGTTCGAGCTTATCAGGTTGAAGCTTTTTCACATAAGCATCGCAGCCCCAAACTTTTAGAAACGACAACTTGGGTTTCTTGCCAAACCACAGTTCATAAGGTGTCGTCTCAACGGACTTAGATGGTGCCCTATTTAACGTGAATGCAGCCATCTCTAAAGCATAACCCCAAAACGATAGCAGTAAATCAGTAAGAGACGTCATAGATCGCACCATATCTAATAAAGTGCGGCTACGACGTTCGGACACACCATTGCGCTGTGGTGTTCTAGGTGGCGTGAGTTGCGAAACTATTCCACATTGTTTCAAATGAAGACCAAACTCGTTGTGACGCCCCCGATTTGACCGTACACTAACCATGCACACAAATGTGTACGATCAAGATCCAGGACTCACGGGAAGATACCACAACACAACTCTAAAACATAAATAAGTCATACAAGCATTATAATACAAGCCAGGGGCCTCGAGGGCTCGAATACAAGTGCTCGATCACAGACGAGTCAGCGGAAGCAACAATATCTGAGTACAGACATAAGTTAAACAAGTTTGCCTTAAGAAGGCTAGCACAAACAGGGATACAGATCGAACGAGGCGCGTGCCTCCTACCTGGGATCCTCCTAACTACTCCTGGTGGTCGTCAGCGGGCTGCACGTAGTAGTAGGCACCTCCAGTGTCGTAGGTGTCATCGTCGACGGTGGCGTATGGCTCCTGGACTCCAGCATCTGGTTGCGACAACCAGATAGAAAGGAAAAGGGGAAAAGAAGGAGAGAAGCAACCGTGAGTACTCATCCAAAGTACTCGCAAGCAATGAGCTATACTACATATGCATGGGTATATGTGTAAAGGGGCATATCAGTGGACTGAACTGCAGAATGCCAGAATAAAAGGGGGATAGCTAGTCCTATCGAAGACTACGCTTCTGGTCATCTCCATCTTGCAGCATGTAGAAGAGAGTAGATGGAAGTCCTCCAAGTAGCATCGCATAGCATAATCCTACCCGGCGATCCCCTCCTCGTCGCCCTGTTAGAGAGCGATCACCGGGTTGTATCTGGCACTTGGAAGGGTGTATTTTATTCAGTATCCAGTTCTAGTTGTCATAAGGTCAAGGTACAACTCCGGGTCGTCCTTTTACCGAGGGACACGGCTATTCGAATAGATAAACTTCCCTGCAGGGGTGCACCACATAACCCAACACGCTCGATCCCATTTGGCCGGACACACTTTTCTGGGTGATGCCCGGCCTCGTAAGATCAACGCGTCGCAGCCCCACCTAGGCTCAACCGAGAGGTCAACACGCCGGTCTAACCCTATGCGCGCAGGGGTCTGGGCCCATCGCCCTATGCACACCTGCACGTTGCGAGGGTGGCCAGAAGCAGACCTAGCCTAGTGGCGTTCCAGTCCAATCCGGCGCGCGCCGCTCCGTTGCTGACGTCAAAAAGAGCTTCGGCTGATACCACGACGCCGGGATACCCATAACTACTCCCGCGTAGATGGTTAGTGCGTATAGACCAAATGGCCAGATTCAGATCAAATACCAAGATCTCGTTAAACGTGTTAAGTATCCGCGAACGCCGACCAGGGCCAGGCCCACCTCTCACCTAGGCGGTCTCAACCTGCCCTGTCGCTCCGCCACAAAGATCCACTTGCGGGTACTCCTACGAGCCGACCCGACTTTAGTCATCACATGTGTCATGTATATAGTATAGAATCATATACCCGTGATCACCGCCCAGGTGATCACGGCCCGATAGTATAGCACAGCAGACGGACAAGAATGTAGGGTCACTGATGGAAAACTAGCATCCTATACTAAGCATGTAGGATTGCAGGTAAAGGTAACAACAGTAGTAGCAAGGATAGGCTATGCATCAGAATAGGATATCGGAAAGCAGTAACATGCTACACTACTCTAATGCAAGCAGTATAGAGAAGAATGGGCGATATCTGGTGATCAAGGGGGGGCTTGCCTGGTTGCTCTGGCAAGTAGGAGGGGTCGTCAACTCCGTAGTCGAACTGGGCAGCAGCAGTGTCGGTCTCGTAGTCTACCGGAGAGAAGAGGGGGAAGAAACAGTAAATACAATGCAAACATAAACATGACGATGCGTGACATGACAATGAGTAGTGCGAGGTGTGTCCTAACGCGACAGTAGGTGGTACCGGCGAAGGGGGGGAACATCCGGGAAAGTATTCCCGCTGTTTCGCGTTTCGGACAGACGGACCGGAGGGGAAAAGTTGCGAGTTCGATAGGTTAGGGAGGTGTGGTGGACGAACGGACGGCGTATCCGGATGCGTCTCGTCGTTCTGAGCAACTTTCATGTTGAAAATATTTTAATCCGAGTTACGCATTAAAAGATATGATTTTCTAAAGATTTTATTAATTTCTGGAATTTAATTAATTATTTAATTTAATTCGAAAATGGATTTATGACATCAGCATGATGTCATGCTGACGTCAGCAGTCAACGTTGACCGTTGACCTGGTCAACCTGACAGGTGGGTCCCACCTGTCAGTGTCTGTTAGCTAATTAACTACTGTTTAGTTAAATTAATTAACTAATTAGATTAGTTTAAACAGGATTAATTAACTTAATTAATTAATTAATTAATTAATTATAATTAAAATTATTTTTATTTTCTTTATTTATTTATTTTTATTAATTAATTTATTATTTTTATTATTATTATTATTTCTGTTTTTTATTTTTATTTTTATTTTTATTTTTATTTTATTTTATTTTTATTTTTTTATTCGTTCTGTGCGTGGGCCCCGGCTGTCATTGGGCCAGGGGGGTTCGGGCCCAGGGGCAGTGGCTCAGTGGGGGCGAGGCCCCACCTGGCAGTGGCCCAGGGGTCGTAGCAGGCACAGGGCGATGCGGGTGCGGGTGCCCGTAGCCTGCCCAGGGCAGGGCGGGGCCGTGGCCATGGACGAGGCCGCCGGCGCCCACGACGCCGGCCAGGAGGGCGGCGGAGGGCCGCGGGCGGTGCGGGGGTGGAGGTAGTGGCGGGGCTGGCCGGAGCGGGGCCGCGGACCAAGAGGGGGGGCTGGCCGTGGGCGAGCCCGACGGCCGGGACGAGGCACGGGCGCCAGGGCGCGGGGAGGTCGACGCGGCCGCGGGTCAGTGCGGGGCGCACGGCGCGCGGTCAGGGCGCGACGAGCACGCCGCCGCCGTGAGCGCGTGGCGGACGGCAGGGGCGAGCGCAAGGGGGTCGAACCGGGGGCGGAGAGAAGGGGGAGGAGGCCGGGTCGTGGTGGCCGAACGCAGGCGGGCGTGGGCCGACGGCGAGATGCGTGCGCGCGGCCGGAGCGCGTGCGGGACAGAGGGGAGGGGAAGGCGGGGTGCGGTGAGCGCGTTCGGGCCCCGGGTCGGCGAGTGCACGGCGACGGAGGGGGGGGCCGTGGGGCGGGCGCTCGCCCGCAGAGGGTGCGGAGGCGAGGCCGGTGGCCAGGGCGCCGCGGTGGTCGTGGGGCGCGGTGAGCGCGGGGGCGAGGGAGAGAGGAGGACGAGGCCGTGGCCTCACCGAGGTTTGTAGGGACGGGGCAGCGGGGCTCGTGGAGGGGGGTCGGGGACGACGCGACGCGACGCAGGGGAGGAGGGGAAGCAGGCCGGCGGGGGGGAGTGCTCCGGCGAGGGAGAGCTCCGGGCGGCAGCGGGGTCGAGCGCAACGGCGACGGTGGTCTCCTCCCGATCCAGATCGGGGGAGGCAGGGAAGGGAGGATATTTCGGGGGCGGGGAAGTGGGTGGAGGTGTCGGTGGTGAGGGGGGGGAATGGATAAGGTGGGGAGTGGGTGGGCCGGCCGGCTGGGCCTGGGGGTTGGCCCAGTCGGGCCAGGGTCCAGTGTGAGGGGGGGGCTCCTCCGTTTTTTTCTGTTTATTTTCTCTGTTGCATTTTCTTTTCTTTTTATTTATTTTATTTTCTGTTTTACATCATTTTAAAATAGTTAGGCATTTTCTAAAAATATGTTTTCTCCACAATAATTATCAGTGCAATATCTGGCACCCACCGAACATTTTTGTTTAAATTTTTGAAAACTTTCATTATTGACATTAATTTGAATTTAAATTTTGAAACGGTTTCGAATCATCGCGAGGTTAACAACAGTAACCGTGGTGACGTGGCATCATTAACGTGAGATTACTGTAGCATGATTATCCGGGCGTTACAAATCTCCTCCACTACAAGAAATCTCGTCCCGAGATTTAGGAGGTAGAAGGAAAAAATGCGGGGTATTCTTCGCGCAGGCGATCCTCTCGTTCCCAAGTGGCTTCATCTTCAGAATGGTGCGACCACTGGACTTTGAGGAACTTGATCGCCTTCTGACGTGTGCGGCGTTCAGCTTGGTCGAGAATGCGGATCGGATGCTCCTTATAGGAGAGGTCCTGCTGCAATTCGAGCACTTCATGATCCACTGCTCGGATTGGGTCCTTGAAGCAACGGCGGAGCTGTGACACATGGAACACATCGTGAACCTGAGAAAGGTTCGGCGGAAGCTCCAGTTGGTATGCCACTTTTCCACGCCTTTCGAGAATAGTGAATGGGCCAATATAGCGAGGAGCTAGTTTGCCCTTGATCCCGAAGCGGTGAGCACCCTTCATAGGTGTGACTCGAAGATAAGCCTTTTCGCCAGGTTGATAGACCATGTCTTTATGATGACGGTCATACTGACTCTTCTGACGTGACTGAGCAGTCTTGAGATTCTCACGAATAATGCGGACTTGTTCTTCGGCATGTTGGATAATATCCGGACCGAAGAGTGGACGTTCCCCAGTTTCTGACCAGTTCAGAGGGGTTCGGCACTTTCGTCCATATAACACTTCGAAGGGGGCCATCTTCAGACTAGCTTGATAGCTATTATTATAAGAGAACTCAGCATACGGGAGAGATTCCTCCCATTTCTTGCCGAAGGAAATAACACAAGCTCGAAGCATGTCTTCGAGAACTTGGTTGACGCGTTCAACCTGCCCTTGCGACTGAGGATGAAATGCAGTACTGAATGACAGATGAGTTCCCATAGCTTCTTGGAAACTTGCCCAGAATCTTGAAGTGAATAAGCTGCCACGGTCTGAGCTGATAACCAATGGAATACCGTGGAGTGAAACAATCCTGGACATATAGAGCGTTGCCAACTGACTAGCAGTGATCGTTTCTTTGACCGCCAGAAAATGTGCAACTTTGGAAAGCCGGTCAATGACGACAAGAATAGCATCATTACCTTTCTGTGATTTGGGAAATCCAGTGACGAAGTCCATCTCAACATGGTCCCATTTCCATTCAGGAATAGAGATAGGTTGCAGAGTTCCAGCAGGCCTTTGATGTTCTGCTTTGATACGACGGCAAACGTCACACTCAGCAACATAACGAGCAATGTCTTGCTTCATATTAGACCACCAGAATCTCTGACGGATGTCTTGGTACATCTTTGTACTACCAGGGTGGATACATAGAGGCGTATCATGAGCTTCTTTCATAACTTCCTGTGTCATATCCAGGTTTTTCTCTGCACATGGCACCACTAGGCGGCCCTTGAAGTATAAGGTGCCATCTTCAGCAATAGTGAAGAATGAGGGCTTTCCTTCTGCGAGGTAGCGCTTAATCTTGTGGGCTTCAGAGTCATACTTCTGTAGCCTTTTGATGCTATCCCGAGATCTGGTTTAGCAACTAGGGTATTGAGGGAACCCTGGGTAACAACGTGGAGGTTCACCTTGCCAAACTCCTTAGGAGGGGGAGCGAGTGCACCCGGAGGAACAATATGGAGGTTCAGCTTCCTGAATTCTTCAACAAGCGAGGGCTGAACTTTGTGAACCTGGAGGTGGTTGCAGAAAGACTTGCGGCTCAAGGCATCAGCCATTACATTAGCCTTGCCTGGCGTATAGGAAATACCCAAGTCAAAGTCTGCAACAAGCTCCATCCATCTCTGCTAACGGAGGTTCAGATCTGGCTGAGTAAACAGATACTTCAGACTTTGGTGGTCAGTGAAGATCTCGCAACGATTACCGAGAAGGTAATGTCGCCACTGCTTCAGCGCATGAATGACAGCAGCAAGTTCGAGGTCGTGAACTGGGTAGTTCTCTTCGTGAGGGCGCAATTGCCGAGAGGCATAAGCAATCACTTTGCGGTCTTGCATTAGGACACAGCCTAATCCTTGACGGGAAGCGTCGCAGTAAATGATGAAGTCCTTAGTATCAGGTGGGGCTAGAACTGGGGCAGAAGTCAACTTGTCTTTGAGTGCCTGGAAACTTTCCTGACATTTGTCTGTCCATTGGAACTTGACGCCCTTATGCAACAGGTTAGTCAGAGGCCTGGCGATCTTGGAGAAGTTCTCGACGAATCGACGGCAATAGCTGGCGAGACCGAGAAAACTTCTGACTTGCTTAACGTTCTTGGGAGGAGTCCAATCAAGAATAGCCTGAACTCGCTCGGGGTTGACGGCAATACCATCCTTAGAGATGACATGCCCAAGATAGGTTACTTCCAGTAGCCAGAATTCACATTTGGAGAACTTGGCATATAGTTGATGCTCTCGTAGCTTCTCCAGCACAAGTCGAAGATGTTCAGCATGTTCTTCTTCGTTCTTGGAAAATACCAGGATATCATCCAGATAAACCACAACGAACTTGTCGAGGTAATCCATGAATATATAGTTCATCAGACGAGAGAAGGTGGCTGGAGCATTGGTTAAACCGAAAGACATGACGGTGTACTCGTATGAACCATATCGAGTCACGAAGGCGGTCTTTGGGATATCCTCTTCGCGAACACGGATCTGGTGGTAACCCAACCTCAAGTCGAGCTTAGAGAACACTGACGAACCCGCCAGTTGATCATACAGATCATTGATCCGAGGAAGAGGGTATTTATTCTGAATGGTAGCTTGGTTTATAGGACGGTAGTCTTGAACTAACCGGTTTGTCCCATCCTTCTTCTTGACAAAGAGAGAAGGTGCTCCCCAAGGAGAGCAACTTGGGCGAATGAATCCTTTGCGAAGAGATTTGTCGATTTCCTCCTTAAGCTCAAGGAGTTCATGCGACAGCATTTTGTAGGGTCGCTTGGCTATAGGAGTGGTGCCTGGTTTCAAGTCGATGATGAATTCGACAGCTCTAGCAGGGGGAATCCCTGGAAGTTCTTCAGGGAAGACGTCGAGGAATTCACTCACGACGGGAATGTTTTCAATGCCCTCGAGTGGTGCAGCATTCTATGCATTCAATGCATAGAGCCTTGCCTCGGCATTTTGCACCAGGTGGGCTTGGTAAGTAACTATCTCATCTGAAGGGTGTAGCAGATGGACGGTCTTAGTGGTGCAAACGATTGAAGCAGTATGCGCTTTTAGGCAATTCATTCCTAGAATGAGATCAATGCTACAGGACTTCAGTACGATGGGAGAGACAAGAAATTCCAGTCCTTTGATTTCGACGGGGACGTCGTTGCAAATCATGGAGGTTCGACATTGGCCCGCAGGGGTGTGTACTAATAGTGAAGCATTCATGTCTTCGCCTTTAATGCCATGCATGAATGCAAAATCTTCTGACATGAATGAATGTGATGCACCTGTATCAAATAAAACGGATGCTGGTGCTGAATTTACGAGGAGTGTACCCATCACAGTAGCAGGCTGGTCTTGAGCTTCGTTGAGATCAACGTGGTTGGCATGAGCACGACCATAAGACTTAGCATTGTTGTTGCGGGGCTGGTTGTTACCACGGCCAGTTGCTGGAAGGGCCAGTTGATTCTGGTTCTGGTTGCATTCTCTAGCACGGTGTCCTGGTTGACCACACCTGAAGCACAAGCCATTATTGGGAGTGGGAACAGGGGCTTGGGATGGTGGAGCTGGAAGTCTTGACTGCCTAGATCGTGGTGGAGGCAGACGAGGGGCAGCATAGGTCTGCCTTGGGGCAGATGCATTTGGACGGTACATGCTGTTCGGGATCCATATCTTACGCTTCTGTGAGGGCGAGCCCGAAGATGAGCCCGTGTCACGGTTGCGCCTGTGAGAGCTCTGGTATTCCTGCAGACCAGTTTCGACATTGATGGCCTTGTTCACCAAGGTGGCGAAATCAGCAAAGTCATGCACTAGAAGTGCGAGCTTGATGTCAGCTTGAAGGCCATCACGGAACTTCTCCTGTCTGCGTGCATCAGTTGCAATGTCCTCCTCAGCATAGCGAGACAAATCCAGAAACTCCCGTTGATAAGATTCAACAGTTTTGTTGCCTTGGGTGAGGTTGCGGAACTCACGCTTCTTCCGGTCCATGACTCCTTGAGGAATGAAGTGGGCACGGAAAGCAGCTTGGAAGTCTGGCCACGTGATGATTGTCCCAGCTGGCAGAGTACGCCTGTGGCTGTCCCACCATTGAGCTGCGGGTCCCTTCAGAAAGAAGGAAGCAAAGTTGACATAGCTGGCAGGGGCTACATCGGCAGACTCCATCTCATAGGTGATGTCACGGAGCCAGTCATCAGCATCCAGAGGCTGAGTTGAGCTGCGGTACACAGTTGGGTTCAGGCGCATGAAATCCTGCAGAGTTACTGGGGTTGGTTGCTGGTCCATATTGGGGTGAGGAAACTGAGCCATCATATTTTCCATGAATTGGCGGTTCAGTTTGAACTGCCAGATCATACCAGCCATGTACTCAGGTGGTGGTGGGGCATCGCCACCACGACCATGACCACCTGGTCTAACCATCCTGCTAATATATAACAGGGGTAGTTCAGCATTGAGAAAGTTTGCAAAGACAAGAATCATTCATGATAAAACATGCATAATGAAAGGAGCACGATAGCTACTACATAGTAGTCGGCATAACTTACAAAAGGGGTCATGCATAGAGTTCAGCACATAGAGTTCAGTACATAGACTAAAACATCATAGGCGGCACACAGGCTCGCGGCGAATGCATCTAACTCTACAAGCAAGCCCACATCAGTCCCAAGAGGTACTGTGGAGGTAATCGTAGCCCGACAGCTGGTAGTGAGGCAACGGATAGCCCTCCACGTCAGCAGACTGGGGGCCGCGGATACTCAGGTGTAGAGCCCGACGCTCAGGTGGCAGAAGAGGACCAAGTGCGGGAGAGTAGCCTCCCACCTCTGGCCAACCGACACCGTGGGGCATCACGGTCCTGGCTGGGTAGATCGCAGTACGCGGTAGCTGTCCAGATCGGACAAAGGGGTGCAGCAGCGTCAGAGCACGGTAAAGGTGCTGACGGGTAGTGTACATCTCGTGGCGAAGAGCTCGGTTAGCTCGATCCAGCCCATCAGCATGCAGAACCAGGTTCTGATGGTAGAAGGGCTCTCGGGTGACAGTGGAGTAGGCAGCAGTATAGTATCCCTCCGCACCAACATCAGATGCGATAGCAATGTGCCTGAAGGGGGAGGTGTCCAACTCCCGATACTCTCCACGAAGACGTGTCAGAGCAGCATAGGCAGCATCGTGGACAGCCATATCGATGGTCACACCAACACCATGTGCGGTGTGCAGCACAGTAGTGGAGTCATACTCCCGCGAGTAGAGGTGGACGATGGCACGATACTGCTCCTGGTTAAAGTCCTGGTACTCCTCGTAGACGGTGTACTCAGGGTGCCAGCGATAACCCAGATAGGTCATCATCTCAGCTAGCATAGCCGGTGATCCCGAGGCACCAATGGCCGTCGTGTGGCGCACGACCTGCCTCGTGGGTTCCATCTGAAAGCAAAGACGTTTCAAAGGAGTCAAATGACAGTGTGTGAATTGTTCAAAATACTATTCTAAGAAACAACTATGGCTTATCCAACTTTGGGGTGAATGCGGTCACGGGATCCTAGTGTTAGAGTTAGTAAATTCGTTTAACCCGAGTAGAAGAGAGTTCAGAGTCCTAGAGTAAGGGTCGAGGAGTAAAAGATCCTAGTATCACCCAATCGCGACGTGGGCCCGTAAGACACACAACCATGTTAGTAAAAGTTTTGTAATGTCTAGACTCGACTTCGGCCAAGGAGTGTGGAAAGGGGGATTCCTACAAGCAGTCGGCTCTGATACCAACTTGTGACGCCCCCGATTTGACCGTCCACTAATCATGCACGCAAATGTGTACGATCAAGATCAAGGACTCACGGGAAGATACCACAACACAACTCTAAAACATAAATAAGTCATACAAGCATTATAATACAAGCCAGGGGCCTCGAGCGCTCGAATACAAGTGCTCGATCACGGACGAGTCAGCGGAAGCAACAATATCTGAGTACAGACATAAGTTAAACAAGTTTGCCTTAAGAAGGCTAGCACAAACAGGGATACAGATCGAACGAGGCGCAGGCCTCCTGCCTGGGATCCTCCTAACTACTCCTGGTCGTAGGTGTCGTCGTCGACGGTGGCGTCTGGCTCCTGGACTCCAGCATCTGGTTGCGACAACCAGATAGAAAGGAAAGGGGAAAAGAGGGATATAAGCAACCGTGGTACTCATCCAAAGTAATCGCAAGCAATGAGCTATACTACATATGCATGGGTATATGTGTAAAGGGGCATATCAGTGGACTGAACTGCAGAATGCCAGAATAAAATGGGGATAGCTAGCCCTGTCGAAGACTACGCTTCTGGTCATCTCCATCTTGCAGCATGTAGAAGAGAGTAGATGGAAGTCCTCCAAGTAGCATCGCATAGCATAATCCTACCCGGCGATCCCCTCCTCGTCGCCCTGTTAGAGAGCGATCACCGGGTTGTATCTGGCACTTGGAAGGGTGTATTTTATTCAGTATCCAGTTCTAGTTGTCATAAGGTCAAGGTACAACTCCGGGTCATCCTTTTACCGAGGGACACGGCTATTCGAATAGATAAACTTCCCTGCAGGGGTGCACCACATAACCCAACACGCTCGATCCCATTTGGCCGGACACACTTTTCTGGGTCATGCCCGGCCTCGTAAGATCAACGCGTCGCAGCCCCACCTAGTCTCAACCGAGAGGTCAACACGCCGGTCTAACCCTATGCGCGCAGGGGTCTGGGCCCATCGCCCTATGCACACCTGCACGTTGCGAGGGCGGCCGGAAGCAGACCTAGCCTAGTGGCGTTCCAGTCCAATCCGGCGCGCGCCGCTCCGTCGCTGACGTCAAAAAGAGCTTCGGCTGATACCACGACGCCGGGATACCCATAACTACTCCCGCGTAGATGGTTAGTGCGTATAGACCAAATGGCCAGACTCAGATCAAATACCAAGATCTCGTTAAACGTGTTAAGTATCCGCGAACGCCGACCAGGGCCAGGCCCACCTCTCATCTAGGCGGTCTCAACCTGCCCTGTCGCTCCGCCACAAAGATCCACTTGCGGGTACTCCTACGAGCCGACCCGACTTTAGTCATCACATGTGTCATGTATATAGTATAGAAGCATATACCCGTGATCACCGCCCAGGTGATCACGGCCCGATAGTATAGCATAGCAGACGGACAAGAATGTAGGGCCACTGATGGAAAACTAGCATCCTATACTAAGCATGTAGGATTGCAGGTAAAGGTAACAACAGTAGTAGCAAGGATAGGCTATGCATCAGAATAGGATATCGGAAAGCAGTAACATGCTACACTACTCTAATTCAAGCAGTATAGAGAAGAATGGGCGATATCTAGTGAACAGGGGGGGCTTGCCTGGTTGCTCTGGCAAGTAGGAGGGGTCGTCAACTCCGTAGTCGAACTGGGCAGCAGCAGTGTCAGTCTCGTAGTCTACCGGAGGGAAGAGGGGGAAGAAACAGTAAATACAATGCAAACATAAACATGACGATGCGTGACATGACAATGAGTAGTGCGAGGAGTGTCCTAACGCGACAGTAGGTGGTACCGGCGAAGGGGGGAACATCCGGGAAAGTATTCCCGCTGTTTCGCGTTTCACACAGACGGACCGGAGGGGGAAAGTTGCGAGTTCGATAGGTTCGGGAGGTGTGGTGCACGAACGGACTGCGTTTCCGGATTCGTCTCGTCGTTCTGAGCAACTTTCATGTTGAAAATATTTTAATCCGAGTTACGCATTAAAAGATATGATTTTCTAAAGAATTTATTAATTTCTGGAATTTAATTAATTATTTAATTTAATTCGAAAATGGATTTATGACATCAGCATGATGTCATGCTGACGTCAGCAGTCAACGTTGACCGTTGACCTGGTCAACCTGACAGGTGGGTCCCACCTGTCAGTGTCTGTTAGCCAATTAACTACTGTTTAGTTAAATTAATTAACTAATTAGATTAGTTTAAACAAGATTAATTAACTTAATTAATTTAGTTAATTAATTAATTAAAATTATTTTTATTTTTGTTTTCTTTCTTTATTTATTTATTAATTAAGTTATTATTATTATTATTTATTATTTATTATTTATTTTTTTTTATTTTATTTTATTTTATTTTTTTATTCGTTCTGTGCGTGGGCCCCGGCTGTCATTGGGCCAGGGGGGTTCGAGCCCAGGGGGCAGTGGCTCAGGGGGGGCGAGGCCCCACCTGGCAGTGGCCCAGGGGCCGTAGCGGGCACAGGGCGATGCGGGTGCGGGTGCCCATAGCCTGCCCAGGGCAGGGCGGGGCCGTGGCCATGGACGAGGCCGCCGGCGCCCACGACGCCGGCCAGGAGGGCGGCGGAGGGCCGCGGGCGGCGCGGGGGTGGAGGTAGTGGCGGGGCTGCGGACTAGAGGGGGCGCTGGC
>NC_057796.1:450869224-450896761 GCF_018294505.1 Triticum aestivum
GACGGTGGTCTCCTCCCGATCCAGATCCGGGGAGGCAGGGGAGGGAGGATATTTCGGGGGGGAAGTGGGTGGAGGTGTCGGTGGTGAGGGGGGGGATGGATAAGGTGGGGAGTGGGTGGGCCGGCCGGCTGGGCCTGGGGGTTGGCCCAGTCGGGCCAGGGTCCAGTGTGGGAGGGGGCTCCTCCTTTTTTTTCTTTTCTGTTTGTTTTCTCTATTGCATTTTCTTTTCTTTTTATTTATTTTCTTTTCTGTTTTACATCATTTTAAAATAGTTAGGCATTTTCTAAAAATATGTTTTCTCCACAATAATTATCAGTGCAATATCTGGCACCCACCGAACATTTTTGTTTAAATTTTTGAAAACTTTTATTATTGACATTAATTTGAATTTAAATTTTGAAACGGTTTCGAATCATCGCGAGGTTAACAACAGTAACCGTGGTGACGTGGCATCATTAGCGTGGGATTACTGTAGCTTAATTATCCGGGCGTCACACTCGTAACTCAAATATTCTCCTTCACGATCAGATCGTAGAAACTTTATTTTCTTGTTATGATGATTTTCCACTTTACTCTGAAATTCTTGGAACTTTTCAAATGTTTCAGACTTAAGTTTCAGTAAGTAGATATACCCATATCTGCTCAAATCATCTGTGAAGGTCAGAAAATAATCATACCCTCCACGAGCATCAACACTCATCCGACCGCATACATCGGTATGTATTGTTTCCAGCAAGTCTGTTGCTCGCTCCATAGTTCCAGAGAACGGAGTCTTAGTCATCTTGCCCATGAGGCATGGTTCGCAAGTATCAAGTGATTCATAATCAAGTGATTCCAAAAGCCCATCAGCATGGAGTTTCTTCATGCGCTTTACACCAATATGACCTAAACGGCAGTGCGACAAATAAGTTGCACTATCATTATTGAACTTATATCTTTTGGCTTCAATACTATGAATATGTGTATCACTACTATCGGCATTCAACAAAAATAGACCACTCATCAAGGGTGCATGACCATAAAAGATATTACTCATATAAATAGAACAACCATTATTCTCTGATTTAAATGAATAACCGTCTCGCATCAAACAAGATCCAGATATAATGTTCATGCTCAACGCTGGCACCAAATAACAATTATTTAGGTCTAAAACTAATCCCGAAGGTAGATGTGAGGTAGCGTGCCGACCGCGATCACATAAACTTTGGAACCATTTCCCACGCGCATCGTCACCTCGTGCTTATCCAATCTTCGCTTAATCCGTAGCCCCTGTTTCGAGTTGCAAATATGAGCAACAGAACCAGTATCAAATACCCAGGCACTACTGCGAGCATTAGTTAAGTACACATCAATAACATGTATATTAAATATACCTTTCACTTTGCCATCCTTCTTATCCGCCAAATACTTGGGGCAGTTCCGCTTCCAGTGACCAGTCCCTTTGCAGTAGAAGCACTCAGTCTCAGGCTTATGTCCAGACTTGGGCTTCTTCACTCGAGTAGCAACTTGCTTGCCGTTCTTCTTGAAGTTCCCCTTCTTCCCTTTGCCCTTCTTCTTGAAACTGGTGGTCTTGTTGACCATCAACACTTGATGCTCCTTCTTGATTTCTACCTCCGCAGCTTTTAGCATCGCGAAGAGCTCGGGAATTGTCTTATCCATCCCTTGCATATTATAGTTCATCACGAAGCTTTTGTAGCTTGGTCGCAGTGATTGAAGAACTCTGTCAATGACACTATCATCAGGAAGATTAACTCCCAGTTGAGTCAAGTGGTTGTGGTACCCAGACATTTTGAGTATATGTTCACTGACAGAACTATTCTCCTCCATCTTGCAGCTATAGAACTTATTGGAGACTTCATATCTCTCAATCCGGGTATTTTCTTGAAATATTAACTTCAACTCCTGGAACATCCCATATGCTCCATGACGTTAAATGTCGTTGAAGTCCCGGTTCTAAGCCGTAAAGCATGGCACACTGAACTATCGAGTAGTCATCAACACGCGTCTGCCGGGCATTCACAATGTCCGCAGTTGCTGGTGCGGGTGGTACACCTAGTGGTGCTTCGAGGACGTAATTCTTCTGTGCAGCAATGAGGATAATCCTCAAGTTACGGACCCAGTCCGTGTAATTGCTACCATCATCTTTCAACTTAGCTTTCTCTAGGAACACATTAAAATTCAACGGAACAGTAGCACGGGCCATTTATCTACAACAACATAGACATGCAAAATACTATCAGGTACTAAGTTCATGATAAATTAAAGTTCAATTAATCATATTACTTAAGAACTCCCACTTAGATAGACATCCCTCTAATCATCTAAGTGATCACGTGATCCAAATCAACTAAACCATGTCCGATCATCTCGTGAGATGGAGTAGTTTTCAATGGTGAACATCACTATGTTGATCATATCTACTATATGATTCACGCTTGACCTTTCGGTCTCAGTGTTCCGAGGCCATATCTGCATATTCTAGGTCGTCAAGTTTAACCCGAGTATTTTGCGTGTGCAAAACTGGCTTGGACCCGTTGTATGTGAACGTAGAGCTTATCACACCCGATCATCACGTGGTGTCTTGGCACGATGAACTGTCGCAACGGTGCATACTCAGGGAGAACACTTATACCTTGAAATTTAGTGAGAGATCATCTTATAATGCTACAGCCGAACTAAGCAAAATAAGATGCATAAAGGATAAACATCATATGCAATCAATATAAGTGATATGATATGGCCATCATCATCTTGTGCCTTTGATCTCCATCTCCAAAGCACCGTCATGATCACCATCGTCACCAGCGCGACACCTTGATCTCCATCGTAGCATCGTTATCGGTGTCAGTGTCAAAACCGGCGGATCTCGGGTAGGGGGTCCCGAACTGTGCGTCTAAGGTCGATGGTTAATAGGAGACGGGGGACACGATGTTTACCCAGGTTCGGGCCCTCTCTATGGAGGTAATACCCTACTTCCTTCTTGATTGATCTTGATGAATATGAGTATTACAAGAGTTGATCTACCACCAGATCATAATGGCTAAACCCTAGAAGTCTAGCCTATATGACTATGGTAATGAGTGTATCCTTTCCGGACTATTCCCTCCGGTTTATATAGACACCGGGGGGATCTAGGGTTACATAAGAAGGAATCTTCATAGTTGGTCGCCAAGCTTGCCTTCCACGCCAAGGAGAGTCCAATCCAAACATGGGTATAGTCTTCGGCCTTCATGTCTTCACAGCCCATAAGTCCGGCCCACTGATAATAGGTCGGACGCCCGAGGACCCCTTAGTCCAGGACTCCCTCAGTAGCCCCAGAACCTGGCTTCAATGACGAGGAGTCCGGCGCGCAGATTGTCTTCGGCATTGCAAGGCGGGTTCCCTTTTTCCGAACTCCAAGATAGTATTCAGACGCGTTGATAGTATCCGGACCTGTCACACACACCATACACAACCACAGAGGGAATTTAACTTTACACAAGTCCAATCTGCTGACAAATTTTTGTAGCATGCCATCACGTCCGACCGGTCATAATTCTGAACCGTTTTATGCCCGACGCCCCACGTCCCGAGAGGCGGTTGCTATTGGCACGTCCTGTCAAAGCAGAGATCGTGTCCCCTTATCGTGGGATTCTCATTAATGCGGGCATGGGTAACCCAACCGTGCCGTTTACACAGGCCTTGGGAATAGGTGTATTCTAAGGCGAGTGGGGAGGCGTTCAATATTTACTACCTTTATGAGGGGATAAGGACTCCCTCTTCTTCTCCCATGCCTTCTCTCTATCTCTGCGCTTCCAATCTCGAGCTCCAGCGCCCAAGTTCTCATCTCCTTTCCACTCGAGCTAGCACTCAACCATGTCCGGATCTGGAGGTCAGGGCAAGTGGATGATCTCCTCCGTCAAGGAGGAGGACATTACCGAGCTTCGGGTGGCCCGATACTTGGCGAAGGAAATCGCCCACCGTCTGCCGGCCGAGGGACAAGTCCTCCCGATGCCGGAGCCCAACGAGAGGGTGGTATTCATCCCTCATTTCTTCCACTGACTGGGTTTCCCGCTCCACCCTTTCGTCTGCGGGCTGATGTATTACTATGGGATAGATTTCCACGATCTGTCCCCAAACTCCTTCCTCAACATCTCGGCGTTTATCGTCGTGTGCGAGGCCATCCTCCGCATCCAACCCCACTTCGGGCTGTGGCTCAAAGTTTTCAACGTGAAGCCGAAGGTGGTGGATGGCCAGCACGCGGAGTGCGGAGGAGCTATGGTGAGTAAGTTGTCCAATGTCTCCTGGCCGAAAGGCACTTTTGTGGAGACAGTAAAGGAGTGGCAGAAACAATGGTTCTACATCACGGAACCCCGCGGCACCACTAGAGCCGCAGCTGTCGAATTCCGCTCCGACGCTCCCATGTGACTCACCTCCTGGGTAGAGAAGAGTCCGGACTGGTGTTCGCCCGATGACCTGATTGCGCTCCAGACGCGCATTCAGAGCATGATAGCCAAGAACGTCAAGCTTGTCGATGTAATTCAGGTGATGCTGGTTCGCTGGATCCTTCCGTGCCAATGCAGAAGTCGTCCTCTGTGGGATTTTAACCCGAAGAAGCGCCAAACCCTGGTGAGGCTCTTTGAAACTACTCACGAGCGTGCCTGGAAGTTGCTCTTCAAGGGCAACGAGAAACCGCAGGCCACGGATTCGGACCGTGGGCACGACATTAAGCACCTCGCCAGCGAGGTATACTATTTTTAACGTATCCTCTACTTGCTTGTTTCGAGGATGATGTCTGAGCTTTTATCATTGCTGTTTCAGGATTGGACGGAGAAGGCGAAGCGGATCCAGTGTCCGGCTCCGCTGCCGGAAGAACCGGTCATCCCGCGTCTAGCGATGATGCTGGTGCCGACGCCATATAAGGCGCCGGAGAAGAAGGCCAAGGGGGCCAAAGTTGGCCCCCGTCGCAAAGGCGCTTCGGATGTGACGTCCGAAGACGAAGAAGCCCATTCCTCCGTCCCTGAGGACAATGACGAGGAAGAGGAGGAGGAGGAGGAGGAGGAGAAGAACCTTCCTCCTAAGGAGGGAAAGAAGAAAAGGGGGGCCTCCACGAATCTGGAGGCGGGAACGCCCAAGAAGGGGAAGGGCGCCCCTGCGGTCAACACCGTGTGGGACGTTGACAGCAGTTCGGAGCGACGCCTTCGCACTAAGCCTCGGGACGCATTGTAAGTGCTATGACTCACATATACATGTGTACCCGGCCTCTCATTCTTATTGTTTTAACGTGGTTAATTGTGCTATTGCAGTCCGGCCCGTGACAGCATCCAGTGATCCTCATCCGGAGGTTCGTTGGATCCAACGGAAATGGCCAGCATGTCGCCACCGCCCGCTTATTCTCCCGAGGTCAAAGATGACACCGAAGTGTTGTCTCGGAGGACTGCTCCAAGCCGGGGAAGGGCCCAGGACAATAACCCGGAGGCGCCGCAAGGCGAGACCTCCGCTGCCGAACATGATTCCCCTGAAGACTGGCGAGGAGGGACGTATTCAGTTCGGCCCTCAGCCGAACATGATTCCGGGGACCAATAAGGCCTCGGAATCCGGCTAGCGCCCTCCTTCAAAGGAGGGAGGTGCGCCAATTCTATCGGTGGCCCCTGTCCAACCAGGGGCGCCGAATAACCCGATGGAGGCGCTGCAAGGCGCCTGCATTATGGACGAGCATCGTGTCCTTATTGGTATGGTGATCGAGAAGGTTCAGTCTGCCAAAAGCGGACTAAACGAGGCCTGAGCAACCTGTTAACAGGTTTTGAGGTAAGTTGCGTAGAAAGAGAACAACCCCATGCAGATAGTAGCCCCTGAGACACTGTCCGGTGTTCGAAAAGAAAGGCCGGACAGAGGATCAACCCTTTGTAGGAGACTAACTTGATATGCGCAAATGAGCAGGCGTCGCTATTGGCCGCGACCTCTCATGCTGCCAAAGTCTCTGATCTGAGGCAGAGACTGGAGCGGGCCGAGAACGAGCTCAGTGAGGCGAAGATTCAGCTCCAGGAGAGGCAAGGTGAGCGACGACTTGTTGTGTATTCGGAAAGAATAAGCGGGGAGTATTGACCGCAGTGTCATACTATGTGTAGGGGCGGCGACCGAGGTCAAGGCCCTGAAAAATGCCCTGGCCGAAGCCGAGGGGAAGGCTGTCCAGCAGCAAGCCGCCCATAAGAAGCTCAAGGCCCGGGTCAGCGAGGTCCAGCAGGAGCTCCAGGACGCGGTGAAGAAGTGCGAAGTCTTGGAGCGCGAGGCGTCGGTTCAAGAGGCCAAATTTACCAAGGCTCGCCAGAGCGCGGATACTGCACGGAATGAGGCCCGGGACGCTCTCCATGAGATACAGGAGGCCAAGAAGGTCGCAGCGGGTAAGGCCTTTAACATGCAAAGCAAGTATGTGGAGAGGAAGTACCTTTTACTAACCCGGATTCGGAGTTGTCCAGGGGCCTTTGCGGATCTACCATGCAACGTGTCCAATTATGCGGAGTTCTTCCGAGCCAGAGAAGGGAGCTCCACGGAGAAGCTGTTCTGGTCGCAGTATGCTGTGCCAGAACATCCGGTGCGCTTTGTCGATCAACTGAAGCAGTTGGTCGAGCTGCATAGAGTGGCCGAACTGGCCATGAAGGATTTAATAATCCGGCTGTGGCCAGCCGAAGCTATGCCTAGCAGCTATTTTGGCCTTGTGCAGCGGGTGGTAGAAGCCTGTCCGCGGCTAGACATCGTCAAGCAATCAGTCTGCATCGAAGGTGCCCGCATGGCCTTCGCCCATTGCAAGATGTGATGGGCAAAGATGGACGCCGTCGAGGTGGCCAGGGGGCCGCCAGAGGGCAAGGAGCACCGCACACCCGAGCGATATTTTGCGGATGTCCTAGAAGGGTTTCGACTTGCAGCAGCGCAGTGCGGGCAGGACATTGTTTTTGAATGAATACACTTGTGTTTTGTCCTTGCCTTGTATGATAAAAACGAAGCCGGTTTGTAATACAATGTTTGTTATGTTTTAATTGTTTCTTCCTATGCGGCTGTGTTGTATGAAATCTGAGGGTTGGCCAGTCGTCGGCTTCCGCCCTCACGTAGGTAGTATGGAGGTGTTCGGGATGGAATCTAAACAATCTTTATCCAATTATATGGTCCTTAAAGGAGTTGTTTAGCGCAACGAACCAGGCAATCAGACTATGCATCTTAAACACCCTCATTTAGCCATAGGAGTTTTATAATAAAACATGGGCGCAGCCCCTGGTATACGAACCAGAGTGCTGTCAGCGCCTGATCGGGAAGTACCGATCCTTCGCATAACGCGGAAAAAATCTCCGGCGATTTTCAACCTCTCGAACAGCTGACCGGCTCTCGCCGCATCATGACAGTAAGTTTTTGGCTTTCTCTACTGAGGTGCTCATCTGGGTAAACCAGGGCACAATCGCAGTAGTTCTCCCTTTACTACCCTAGCCGATGTAGCGGAACGTAGGGTAGCAAGCACAGGAGCCGGGCAACCCAACTATTGACCAAAGACATGATTCGGAGCCAATGCATATAATGCTAAATTCGGGGTGCCGAACATATCTATAAGAAGTGTTCGGACTTTGTTGCTGTATTATGGGGCGGTGAGGAGCCCCTGGCAAATATGAAACATACCAAAGTGTACGGGTGCTAGAATGCAAGTAATTAATGGCAAAGGAAAACAGAAAAAGAGCAGAGGTAATATCTGTGGCCCTTGAACCTGGGCCATGAACTGTTTCCATTATAATTGGATTGATGTGTTAAAGCGCATCGACACAAATAGTGCGATCAACACCCGGCTATTTAACATGCTGCCACCGAAGGCGAGCTGCGTGTGAGTCCTGAAAACAGGTAGAGTAATTGTTAAATTGACCTCTAGAGTTTCTCTTGTCCGCCTGTGCTTCGCGCCGCTCTGGTGTATTTATCCTTGGACTGGGCCAGCAATCAGGCCCTCGAAGGAGGCATGTGTAAAACCTGAGAAGGGAAGAGGAAATAGTTAAGGTGTATGTGAGTCCGGGATCGGTCTAGCCGAACTATGGATCACAAGCTAGTTGTGCCTCCGTCGACGCCCATGGAATTTTGAGTGCGTAATTATGTACGTATGGCACGAATGCCACTGCCTCATCGGGACTGGGACGGAGGCCGAATTGCTAATCGAGCTCTTGACGAGCCGAGCTATCCTGTTGCAGTGTAGTCCGGACCCTCTTAATGATGTCCAGGGGCTCGGCAGCCGGATTATGGTGCTTCTTGAGAAGGCCGCTCTATACCTTTGCTGCCAGGGCGGCGGTGTGCTCTTCTGTACAGAGGGAGCGTTCCGTGTTTCCATTGACTGTTATGACGCCGCATGGACCAGGCATCTTGGGCTTGAGATAAGCATAGCGTGGTACCGCGCTGAATCTTGCAAACGCGGTTCGTCCGAGCAGTGCATGATAGCCGCTGCGGAAGGGGACGATATCGAAGATGATCCCTTCGCTTCGGAAGTTATCCGGGGAACCGAAGACCACTTCCAGCATGATTGAGCCCGTACAACGGGCCTCTACGCCTGGTATGACTCCTTTAAAGGTAGTCTTTGTGGGTTTGATTCGTGAGGGGTTGACGCCCATTTTGCGCACTATATCCTGATAGAGCAGGTTGAGGCTGCTACCCCCGTCCATTAGGACTCGTGTTAGGTGAAATTCGTCGATGATTGGGTCGAGGACCAGTGCAGCCGAACCGCCATGGCGAATACTAGTTGGATGATGTCGACGACCGAAGGTGATCGGGAATGATGACCACGGGTTTAATTTTGGGGCGACTGGCTCTACTGCGTAGACGTCCCTGAGTGCGCGCTTGCGCTCCCTTTTGGGGATGTGTGTGGCGTATATCATGTTCACCGTTTTGAGTTGAGGGGGAAATTTCTTCTGCCCCCCAGTGTTCGGCTGCCGGGGCTCTTCGTCATCGTCCTTACTTTGTGATCCCTTTTCCTTGTTCTCGGCATTTAACTTGCCGGCCTTTTTAAAAACCCAACAATCTCTGTTGGTATGATTGGCTTGTTTGTCTGGGGTGCCATGTATTTGGCACGGACGGTCGAGTATGCGGTCCAAGCTGGATGGTCCTTCACTGTTCCTTTTGTAGGGCTTCTTCCGCTGACCGGACTTGGAGCCGCTGAATCCGGCGTGAACCACAGTGTCATCGGTGTTATCGCCATTGCTTCAGCGTTTGTGTCTATTGCGCCGGAGCTTGCCGGTGCTGTTTTTGGCTTCGGAGGGGCCTGCCTCGTTGGCTGTGTTTTTGCTACGAGCCAGCCAGCTGTCCTCACCCGCACAAAAGCGGGTCATGAGTGCCGTGAGGGCTGCCATAGATTTCGGCTTTTCTTGGCCGAGGTGGCGGGCGAGCCATTCGTCACGGATGCTGTGTTTGAAGGCCGCTAGGGCTTCGGCATCCGGACAGTCAACGATCTGGTTCTTTTTGGTTAGGAACCTAGTCCAGAATTTCCTTGCGGACTCTCCAGGTTGTTGAACTATATGACTTAAGTCATCAGCGTCTGGTGGCCGAACATAAGTGCCTTGGAAGTTGTCAAGGAAAGCTTCTTCCAAGTCCTCCCAGTTGCCGATGGAATTTTTGGGCAAGCTATTTAACCAGTGTCTAGCTGGTCCATTTAGCTTTAGTGGGAGGTATTTGATGGCGTGGAGATCGTCTCCTCAGGCCATATGGATGTGGAGAATAAAATCTTTGATCCATACTGCGGGATCAGTTGTTCCATCGTATGACTCAATATTGACGGGCTTGAACCCCTCAGGGAATTCATGATCCAGCACTTCATCTGTGAAGCAAAGAGGGTGTGCGGTGCCTCTATATCGGGAAGTGGCGCGGCGCACCTCTGATGAAGTCTGCCCGCGGTTATCGGCCTGGGCGTGACTAGGTTTGTCACGTCCGAATAGGTAGCCGTCATCCCGAGTCGGAAGGCGTCCTCGCGATCCGTAGATTGATTTGGTGTGTCCTGCTTTACTGTCCAGTTCCTGCCGAAGGTCGTATGTATAGTCCCGAGCTATTTTGTCTTTGTTTTTGCGAGGCGGTGGGGCGGGCTGCTGGTTGGCATGAGTTGTCGCTTTTTCCCGACGGCGGGGTGGTCGGTCCACCGCACTGTCCCGCTCGCGCGGTGGTCGTTCCGCATTGCGCGAGGGAGGTATGGGCTCCGGTGCCTCCTCATCAAACTGAGGTAGCAGTCTGCGCTTCTGGTAACTCTTGGCTGGACGCTTGAGGCCGTATTCTTCGGCTGCCAGGACATCAGTCCATCTGTCAATGAGTAGGTCTTGATCAGCTTGAAGCTGCTGCTGCTTTTTCTTCAAGCTTCTTGCAGTGGCAATTAGCTGTTGCTTGAAGCGCTCCTGCTCGAGGGGTGCCTCAGGCACGATGAAGTCCTCGTTGCCGAGGCTCTCCTCATCCTCGGAGAGCGGATGATAACTATCGTCATCCGGGTCGTTGGGCATGGCCTGTTTATCAGGGTTAACTTGCCCGTTGTCTTGTTCCTCCTGTTCGGATGTTGCTCCAACAGTGTCTTCGTTGTTTTCGGCGTCATCCGGAGTATTATTTTCTCCGGTGCAAGTGTTGCCGTCTTTTGAGCGACGTGGCTTAGAACGGCGTTTAGGGCGCCGACGCTTGGACTGTGTCTCAGGAGGTTTATTCTCAACTGGATCTTCTTTGTCATCGTCGCTAGCCTTTTTAGGTGTGTCGACGTACACATCGTACGAAGAGGTAGCCGTCCAACATCCAGTGAATGGCAGGTTTTGACCCTGCTCCTCCTCGTCATCATCGTCTATGTCGTCGATGTATTCGGAGCCGTAATCAAGCGTGTCGGTTAAGTCATCGAGAGTGGCTATGAAGTGGGTGGCGGGTGGGAAGCAAAATTCTCCGTCGTCAGCCCCTAGTTCGAACCGGACATAGTTCGGCTGTGAGTCCCCCGCCAAGGATAGGTTATTTAACGAGTTTAGCATGTCACCCAGGGGCGAGTGTTGGAAGATGTCTGCGGCGTCGAATTCGAAAATCGATAATTGATCCAGCTCAGTGTCCGCAGGCGTACGTGGTTCGGAACTTATAGTCGGAGACGAGTCCGGAGTTCCGTTGACGCAAATATTGCAAGGTGTCGAGTCTGTGTGCGGCTCCAACGCCGCGGACTCTGTGGCCTCGGATGGCGCAATCTACTCCGGATTAATGGCCGTTGCAGATACAGGAACCATCTCCTGGATGTGATCCAATGACAGATTTAAGTCATGTTGATCGGAGCGAGGGGGAGCGATCGCCGCGGTCTCGAATCCGTTGAAGATCAGGTCTCCACGGATGTCCGCGACGTAGATCAAGCTTCTAGATCTGGCTCGATGGCCAGGGGCGTAGCTGTTGATCTGCTCCACATGGCCAAGCGAGTTGGCCCGCAGTACGAAGCCGCCGAATACGAAGATCTGTCCGGGGAGGAAGGTTTCTCCCTGGACAGCGTCCCTATCGACGATTGAAGGGGCCATTGAACCTTTCGTCGACGACACAATGGAACTCTCAATGAAAGCACCAATGTCGGTGTCAAAACCGGCGGATCTCGGGTAGGGGGTCCCGAACTGTGCGTCTAAGGTCGATGGTTAACAGGAGACGGGGACACGATGTTTACCCAGGTTCGGGCCCTCTCTATGGAGGTAATACTCTACTTCCTGCTTGATTGATCCTGACGAATATGAGTATTACAAGAGTTGATCTACCACGAGATCGTAATGGTTAAACCCTAGAAGTCTAGCCTGTATGACAATGGTAATGAGTGTATCCTTTCCGGACTACTCCCTCCGGTTTATATAGACACCGGGGGGATCTAGGGTTACATAGAGTCGGTTACATAAGAAGGAATCTTCATAGTTGGTCGCCAAGCTTGCCTTCCACGCCAAGGAGAGTCCAATCCGGACACGGGTATAGTCTTCGGCCTTCATGTCTTCACAGCCCATAAGTCCGGCCCACTGATAATAGGTCGGACACCCGAGGACCCCTTAGTCCAGGACTCCCTCAGTCGTCTCACCAACTATTGCTTCTACGACTAACGCTACCGCTTAGTGATAAAGTAAAAACAATTACATGGCGATTGCATTGCATACAATAAAGCGACAACCATATGGCTCCTGCCAGTTGCCGATAACTCTGTTACAAAATATGATCATCTCATACAATAAAATATAGCATCATGTCTTGACCATATCACATCACAACATGCCCTGCAAAAACAAGTTAGACGTCCTCTACTTTGTTGTTGCAAGTTTTACGTGGCTGCTACAGGCTTAGCAAGAACCGTTCTTATCTACACATCAAAAAAACCACAACGATTTTTCGTCAAGTGTGTTGTTTTAACCTTCAACAAGGACCGGGCGTAGCCACACTCGATTCAACTAAAGTTGGAGAAACAGACACCCACTGGACACCTGTGTGCGAAGCACGTCGGTAGAACCAGTCTCGCGTAAGCGTACGCATAATATCGGTCTGGGCCGCTTCATCCAACAATACCGCTGAATCAAAGTATGACATGCTGGTCAGCAGTATGACTATTATCGCCCACAATTCTTTGTGTTCTACTCGTGCATATAACATCTACGCATAGACCTGGCTCGGATGCCACTGCTGGGAAACGCAGTAATTTCAAAAAAATTCCTACGAACACGCAAGATCTATCTATGTGATGCATAGCAACGAGAGGGGAGAGTTTTGTCTACGTACCCTCGTAGACCGAAAGCGGAAGCGTTATGACAACGCGGTTGATGTAGTCGTACGTCTTCACGATCCGATCGATCCTAGCACCGAAGGTACGGCACCTCCGCGATCTGCACACGTTCAGCTCGGTGACGTCCCACGAACTCTAGATCCAGCTGAGGTCGAGGGAGAGTTTCGTCAGCACGACGGCGTGATGACGGTGATGATGAAGTTACCAACGTAGGGCTTCACCTAAGCACTACAACGACATGACCGAGGTGGAAATCTGTGGAGGGGGGCACCGCACACGGCTAAGACAACTGTCAACTTGTGTGTTCTAGGGTCCCCCTGCCCCCGTATATAAAGGAGCAAGGGGGAGGCCGGTCGGCCCTCATGGGGCGCTCCCCAAGTAGGATTCCTACTAGGAATCCTATTCCTAGTAGGTTTCCAACAAGGGAAGAGAGGGGGAAGGAAGGAGAGGGAGAGTGGGAGAAGGAAAGGGGGCGCCGCCCCCTTCCCTAGTCAAATTCAGACCCAAGGGGGAGGGGGGGCGCGGCCTGCCCTAGCCGCCCCTCTCTCTCTCTCTCTCCACTAAGGCTCATGTGGCCCATTAGTTCCCCCGGGGGGTTCCGGTAACCCTTTGGCACTCCAGTTTCATCCGAAATTTCTCTGGAACATTTCCGGTGTCTGAATATAGTCGTCCAATATATCAATCTTTATGTCTCGACCATTTCAAGACTCCTCGTCATGTCTGTGATCACATCCCGGACTCCGAACTACCTTCGGTACATCAGAACGCATAAACTCATAATACCGATCGTCACTGAACGTTAAGCGTGCGGACCCTACGGGTTCGAGAACTATGTAGACATGACCGAGACTCACTTCCGTTCAATAACCAATAGCGGAACCTGGATGCTCATATTGGTTCCTACATATTCTACGAAGATCTTTATCAGTCAAACCGCATAACAACATACGTTGTTCCCTTTGTCATCGGTATGTTACTTGCCCGAGATTCGATCGTCGGTATCTCAATACCTAGTTCAATCTCATTACCGGCAAGTCTCTTTACTCGTTCCGTAATGCATCATCCCGCAACTAACTCATTAGTCGCATTGCTTGCAAGGCTTATAGTGATGTGCATTACCGAGAGGGCCCAGAGATACCTCTCCGTAAAATGGAGTGACAAATCCTAATCTCGATCTATGCCAACCCAACAAACACCATCGAAGACACCTGTAGAGCATCTTCATAATCACCCAGTTACGTTGTGACATTTGATAGCACACTAAGTGTTCCTCCGGTACTCAGGAGTTGCATAATCTCGTAGTCACAGGAACATGTATAAGTTATGAAGAAAGCTATAGCAATAAACTAAACGATCATAGTGCTAAGCTAACGGATGGGTCAAGTCAATCACATCATTCTCTAATGATGTGATCCCGTTCATCAAATGACAACACATGTCTATGATTAGGAAACTTAACCATCTTTGATTAACAAGCTAATCAAAGTAGAGGCATACTAGTGACACTCAGTTTGTCTATGTATTCACACATGTACTAAGTTTCCGGTTAATACAATTATAGCATGAATAATAAACATTTATCATGATATAAGGAAATATAAAGGCTTGCCGATCATTGGGCAAGTCCACCAAAGTCCATACTTTGTTCTCATACATGGAAGCTTTTCCTCTGCAGGGGCCTTGTGTAGTAAACCCCATGTCGTAGGGGTGGGTAGGCCAATAGAAGACTAGGGAACTTAGCCTAGCCACTCAGTTCTGCCCCGAGCCAAGCTATCTCAGATTTCATGGCCTCAAGCCATTTTGCGGAATCTGGGCTCATCATCGCTTCCTGAAAGTTCGTAGGTTCATCATGGTCTAGTAATATGACTTCCAGAACAGGATTACCGTACCACTCTGGTGCGGAACGTGCTCTGGTTTACCTACAAGGTTCGGTAGTAACTCGAGCTTATCAGGCTGAAGCCTTTTGACATATGTGTCACAACCTCAAACTTTAAGAAACGACAGCTTAGGTTTCTTGCCAAACCACAGTTCATACGGTGTCGTCTCAACGGATTTAGACGGTGCCCTATTTAACGTGAATGCAGCTATCTCTAATGCATAAACCCAAAACGATAGTGGTAAATCGATAAGAGACATCATAGATCGCACCATATCTAATAAAGTACGGTTACGATGTTCGGAGACACCATTACGCTGTGGTGTTCAAAGTGGCGTGGGTTGTGAAACTATTCCACATTGTTTTAAATGAAGGACAAACTCATAACTCAAATATTAACCTCCGCGATCAGATTGTAGAAACTTTATTTTCTTGTCACGATGATTCTCCACTCGACTCTGAAATTCCTTGAACTTTTCAAATGTTTCAGATTTGTGTTTCATTAAGTAGATATACCCATATCTGCTCAAATCATCTGTGAAGGTCAGAAAATAACGATACCTGCCGCGTGCCTCAACACTCATCGGACCGCATACATCGGTATGTATTATTTCGAATAAGTCAATTGGCTCGCTCCATTGTTCCGGAGAACGGAGTTTTAGTCATCATGCCCATGAGGCATGGTTCGCAAGTATCAAATGATTCATAATCAAGTGATTCCAAAAATCCATCCGTATGGAGTTTCTTCATGCGCTTCACACCAATATGACCTAAACGGCAGTGCCACAAGTATGTTGCACTATCATCATCAACTTTGCATCTTTTGGCATCAATATTATGAATATGTGTATTACTACGATCGAGATTCAATAAACCATTTACGTTGGGTGTATGACCATAGAAGGTTTTATTCATGTAAACAGAACAACAATTATTCTCTGACTTCAATGAATAACGTATTGCAATAAACATGATCCAATCATATTCATGCTCAATGCAAACACCAAATAACATTTATTTAGGTTCAACACTAACCCCGAAGGTAGAAGGAGTATGCGATGGTGATCTTATCAACCTTGGAATCACTTCCAACACACATCATTACCTTGCCCTTAACTAGTCTTTGTTCATTTTGCAACTCCCGTTTCGAGTTACTAATCTTAGCAAATGAACCGGCATCAAATACTCTAGGGTTACTATGAACACTAGTAAATTACACATCAATAACATGTATATCAAATATACCTTTGTTCACTTTGCCATCCTTCTTATTCGCCAATTATTTGGGGTAGTTCCGCTTCCAGTGACCATTCTCTTTGCAGTAGAAGCACTCAATTTCAGGCTTAGGTCTAGCTTTGGGCTTCTTCACGGGAGTGTCAACTTGCTTGTCATTCTTCTTAAAGTTCCCTTTCTTTTCCTTTGCCCTTTTTCTTGAAACTAGTGGTCTTGTTAACCATCAACACTTGATGCTCTTTCTTGATTTCTACCTTCACCGATTTTAGCATCGCGACGAGCTCAGGGATCGTTTTCGTCATCCCTTGCGTATTATAGTTCATCACGAAGTTCTATTAACTTTGGTGATAGTGACTAGAGAACTTTGTCAATCACTATCTTATCTGGAAGATTAACTCCCACTTGATTCAAGCGATTGTAGTACTTAGACATTCTGAGCATATGCTCACTGGTTGAGCTATTCTCCACCATCTTGTAGGCAAAGTACTTGTCAGAGGTCTCATACCTCTTGACTCAGGCATGAGTCCGAAATACCAATTTCAGCTCTTGGAACATCTTATATGCTCCGTGGCGTTCAAAACAATTTCATAACGTCTGCATCTGCTCCTGCAATAGGTCCGTCACCTAGCGGTGCCTCAAGGACATAATTCTTATGTGCAGCAATGAGGATAATCCTCAGATCACGGACCCAGTCCGCATCATTGCTACTATCATCTTTAAACTTATTTTTCTCTAGGAACATATCAAAAATAAAGAAGGAGCTACATCGCAAGCTATTGATCTACAACATAGATATGCAAATACTATCAGGACTAAGTTCATGATAAATTAAGTTCAATTAATCATATTACTTAAGAACTCCCACTTAGATAGACATCCCTCGAGTCATCTAAATGATCACGTGATCCAAATCAACTAAACCATGTCCGATCATCACGTGAGATGGAGTAGTCTTCAATGGTGAACATCTCTATGTTGATCATATCTACTATATGATTCATGTTCGACCTTTCGGTCTCCAGTGTTCCGAGGCCATGTCTGTACATGCTAGGCTCGTCAAGTTTAACCCGAGTATTCCGCATGTGCAAAACTGTCTTGCACCCATTGTATGTGAACGTAGAGCCTATCACACCCGATCATCACGTGGTGTCTCAGCACGAAGAACTTTCGCAACGGTGCATACTAAGGGAGAACACTTATACCTTGAAATTTAGTTAAGGGATCATCTTATAATGCTACCGAAGTACTAAGCAAAATAAGATGCATAAAAGATAAACATCACATGCAATCAACATATGTGACATGATATGGCCATCATCATCTTGTGCCTTTGATCTCCATCTCGAAAGCATTGTCATGATCTCCATCGTCACTGGCTTGACACCTTGATCTCCATCATAGCGTCGTGGTCGTCTCGCCAACTATTGCTTCTACAACTATTGCTAACGCATAGTGATAAAGTAAAGCAATTACATGGCGTTTGCATTTCATACAACAAAGCGACAACCATAAGGCTCCTGCCAGTTGCCGATAACTTTTACAAAACTTGATCATCTCATATAGCAACGTATATCACGTCATGTCTTGACCATATCACATCACAACATGCCCTGCAAAAACAAGTTAGACGTCCTCTACTTTGTTGTTGCAAGTTTTAAGTGGCTGCTATGGGCTTCTAGCAAGAATCGTTCTTACCTACGCATCAAAACCACAATGGTGATTTATCAAGTTTGCTGTTTTAACCTTCAACAAGGACCGGCCGCAGTCAAATTCGAATCAACTATAGTAGGAGAAACAGACACCCGCCAGCCACCTTTATGCAAAACTAGTTGCATGTTTGTCGGTGGAACCAGTCTCATTAACGTGGTCATGTAAGGTTGGTCTGGGCCGCTTCATCCAACAATACCGCCGAATCAAAATAAGACATTGGTGGTAAGCAGTATGATGATCACCGCCCACAACTCTTTATGTTCTACTCGTGCATATCATCTACGCATAGACCTGGCTCCGATGCCACTGTTGGGAAACGTATCATGCAATTTCAAAAATTTCCTACGCTCACGCAAGACCTATCTAGGAGATGCATAGCAACGAGAGGGGAGAGTGTGTCTATGTACCCTCGTAGACCGTTAAGCGGAAGCGTTTATCACGCGGTTGATGTAGTCATACTCTTCATGATCCGATCACGGTCCAAACGATCTAGTGCCGAACGGACGGCACCTCCGAGTTTAGCACACGTGTGGCTCGATGACGTCTCCTCCTTCTTGATCCAGCAAGCAGGAGAGGAGAAGTAGATGGGATCACAACCAACACGATGGCATGGTGGTGATGGTGGTGGTGGAACACCGACAGCGCTTTGCTAAGCGTCGCCGGGACGAGGCGGTGGAACTACGGAGTAACGGGAGAGAGAGGGGCGCCAAGGGCTTGGTGTATTCTCCAGGGGCACCCCTCCCCTATATATATAGGTGGAGGGGCATGGTAAATAGCCCCTCCAAGCCCTAGGTCGCAGCTAAGGGGGAGAGGACTTGGACTCCAAGTCCAATCCTATTCCTACTAGGACTCCTTCCTTTTTTGCCTTCCCTAGCCACATGAGCTTTTGAGGACTTGGTGTGCTTAGCCCAATAACGCCAGGGCGCCTCCCCACAGCCCATGCTAGCCCTTGGGTCGTGGTGGAACCACTTGTGGACTTCCGGAACCCTCCGGAATCCTTTGGAACCTTCTAGAAGCTTCCTGGTACAATACCGAAAAAACTGCTTCTTTTTCAGGAACGAAAAATATGACTTCCCATATATAAAGCTTTACCTCTCGACCATTCCGAGACTCCTCGTGACGTCCGGGATCTCATCCAGGACTCCGAACAACATTTGATTACCACTCATCAAATATCCCAATACTACTCTAGCGTCAACGAACGTTAAGCGTGCGACCCTGCGGGTTCGGGAATTATGTAGTCATGAATGAGACACTTCTCCGGTCAATAACCAACAGCGGAACCTGGATGCTCATATTGGCTCCTACGTATTCTACGAAGATCTTTATCGGTCGAACCGTTATGACAACATAAGTTATTCCCTTTGTCTATCGGTATGTTACTTGCCCGAGATTCGATCGTCGATATCTTCATACCTAGTTATATCTCGTTACCGGCAAGTCTCTTTACTCGTTCTGTAATACATCATCCCGCAACTAACTCATTAGTCACATTGCCTGCAAGGCTTATTATGATGTGCATTACCGAGAGGGCCCAGAGATACCTCTTCGATACTCGGAGTGACAAATCCTAATCTTGATCTATGCCAACCCAACAAACACCTTCCGAGATACCTATAGAGCATCTTTATAATCACCCAGTTACATTGTGACGTTTGATAGCACACAAGGCATTCGTCCGGTATCCGGGAGTTGCATAATCTCATAGTCGAAGGAATATGTATTTGACATGAAGAAAGCAATATCAATAAACTGAACGATCATTATGCTAAGCTAATGGATGGGTCTTGTCCATCACATCATTCTCCTAATGATGTGATCCCGTTTATCAAATGACAACACATGTATGTGGTTAGGAAACTTAACCATCTTTGAATAACGAGCTAGTCTAGTAGAGGCTTACTAGGGACACGTTGTTTTGTCTATGTATCCACACATGTATCAAGTTTCCGGTTAATACAATTCTAGCATGAATAATAAACATTTATCATGATAAAAGGAAATATAAAATAACAACTTTATTATTGCCTCTAGGGCATATTTCCTTCGTCGTTAGCTTAGCATAATGATCATTCCGTTTTATTGCTATTGCTTTCTTCATGTCAAATACATATTCCTTCGACTATGAGATTATGCAACTCCCGGATACCGGAGGAATGCCTTGTGTGCTATCAAACGTCACAATGTAACTGGGTGATTATAAAGATGCTCTACATGTATCTCCGAAGGTGTTTTTTGAGTTGGCATAGATCGAGATTAGGATTTGTTACTCCGAGTATCGAAGAGGTATCTCTGGGCCCTCTCGGTAATACACATCATAAGCTTGCAAGCAAACGACTAAGGAGTTGGTCACGAGGTGATGTATTATGGATTGAGTAAAGAGACTTGCCGGTAACGAGATTGAACTAGGTATGAAGATACCGACAATCGAATCTCGGGCAAGTAACATACCGATAGACAAAGGGAATTACGTATGGTGTCATAACGGTTCGACTGATATAGATCTACGTAGAATATGTAGGAGCCAATATGGGCATCTAGGTTCCGCTATTGGTTATTGACCGAGGAGGTGTCTCGGTCATGTCTACATAGTTCTCGAACCCGTAGGGTCCGCACGCTTAACGTTCGTTGACGATATAGTATTATATGAGTTATGTGATTTGGTGACCGAATATTGTTCGGAGTCCCGGATGAGATCACGGAAATGACGAGGAGTCTCTAAATGGTCGAGAGGTAAAGATTGATATATAGGACGATGGTATTCGGACACTGGAAGTGTTCTAGAGGGTACCGGGTACTTATCGGATCACCGGAAAGGAGTTTCGGGCACCCCCGGCAAAAATATGGGCCTTATGGGCCAAGTGAGGGAACACACCAGCCCTGGTGCGCCCCTATAGAGGCCCGCCCGATGAGGAGGAGAAGGAAAGAGGGGAGGGCAAGGAAAGTATGGATTGGGATTCCTACTTCCTTCCCTCTCCCCCCGTCTTTCCTTCCCCCTCGGTTATATATGACAGGGGGCGGCTTGGGAGGGACTCCAAGTAGGATTCCTCCTACTTGGGCGCCTCCTATGGCTGCTCCTCCCTCCCTCCCACCTATATATATGAGGAGGGGGCGCCTAGCACACAACAGACAATTGCCTAGCCGTGTGCGGCGCCCCCCTCCATAATTTACACCCCCGGTCATATTCTTGCAGTGCCTAGGCGAAGCCCTGCGAGGATCACTTCACCATCACCGTCACCACACCATCGTGCTGACGGAACTCATCTACTACCTCGACGTCTTGCTGGATCAAGAAGACGAGGGACGTTACCAAGCTGAACGTGTGCAGAACTCGGAGGTGTCGTACGTTCGGTACTCGATCGATGAACCGCGTTGTGAAACGCTTCCACTTACGGTCTACGACTGTACGTAGACACACTCTCCCCCTCGTTGCTATGCATCTCCATGGATAGATCATTGCGTGTGCGTAGAATTTTTTTTGTTTTCCATGCAACAATTCCCAACAGTGGCATCATGAGCCAGGTCTATGCGTAGATGATATGCACGGGTAGAACACAAAGAGTTCTGGGCGGTGATAGTCATACTGCTTACCACCAATATCTTATTTTGATTCGGCGGTATTGTGGGATGAAGCGGTCCGGACCAACATTACATGTCCACGCACATGAGACCGGTTCCACCGACTACATGCAACTAGTTTTGCATAAAGGTGGCTGGCGGGTGACTGTTTCTCCTACTTTAGTTGAATGAGGCGGCAACGATCGGTGATGTCGAAGAGCCCAGAACTAGAGTTAATGTAGATTCGGGCCATCAGGGCCAAAGGCACCAGGACGCCGACAAGCCGAAGATGCTAGAGAGGACGCAACCTTCGGAACGATTGTGATAGAGCCACGGCAGCAGAGAATGACGGCGAGCCATGGACGCTGGAGAACACATGCCCAGGGCAGTCGGGGCTGGAGTCGCACTGGCAAGAGGCCTGCCGCGAAGCCTCATGCGTCCAGCCGCCAAAGGCGACCACAACTAGGGAATCACCATGGGGAACCCACCATAGTCCAGCCCATAGCCATGGTTGCAACTCGGAGGGGGGAAACACCACTTCGGCGCCATCAGAGGGCGGCCCAAGCCAATCAAGGAGCCATGCGAAATCCTAGGAGTTAGTGCGGGCTTCAACGACTACGTCTCTGGTGGCGGCGAGATGAGGAGGAGGGAGGGGGTAGGTGGTGGCGCAATTTAGGTTTCCCCTAATGCCGCCCCTAGATAAGTACCTATTGATATCCCGACATTTTGGTATTGCACTTGGTCTTGAACCTGGGACATCACTCGTGTGTGTCATCTACTATGATAGCTTTCTTCTTGATGTCATATTGCAGGCTATCTTGCACTGAGCTTCCCCTTCGCATGGAATTCAAAGTAAGTGAACATTGCTGTACTCTACTCTCCCAAATATAGTAAGAAGTGACATTTATCTTAGCTCTTTCAAAAAATGTATAGATCTCTCACCATCTTCTTTGATAGAAATGCTATTCTTTCTTTTACACCCATTTACTTTTTCATGAAAATAAGCAAGGTCTCTAACTCTCTATACAAGCCACTCTACTCTTCGCCTCATCTTTTATGCTCATATAACTCTTTTATTTCACAAATTTGGGCGAGTAAAGTATGCAAGCGTTATCTGAAATGAATGAACACAAATTGTTTGTAGGTGGCTTTTCAAGCCCGCCGTCAAATCCTAGGGCACTTACTCGAAGCCTCGAATTAGAGCAAAAAGGGGATATGCAACAAAAATAGCTTTTCTTTCAATAATTTGCCCTAGTTACCATCGACAACTTGGGCTAAGCCATAGGTCAACACATCCTCCGATAGAAATGGAAGTCGTTGGATAATGAGATTTGCATTATCTTTTTTTAAACCCTACCATATATTAATTAAATTATAACATTCATACAATCATTCATTACAAAATTTGCCACGTAGGGCGGAGCAGTATTCAAAAAAATACCATCAGAGCAATTATCAAAACTGAACTTTGCAATCTCGTGAGCCACCGTATTGGCCCTCCTGTTAATCTTGTCTATCTTTATACCCACCATCAGCTTAGAGACATTCAATGCCTCCTTCTTTAGGTCCACCAGAGTTGACCTGTCAACACGCTCTTTTCCAAACACAAAAGCCACAAAAGAACAACCAGTTTCTAAAATGATGGGCTTGTCAAGAGTGATACCAATATACATGCCATAGAGGGTCGATCTTAGTTCCGCTTCCTCGACGCAATGGCAAGCTCTAATGTAACCCCAAGAGGAGATGATAACTTGTCTATAATGGCTCTAATGACCACCCCCACGCTCGCAGCTTTGATGGCCTCCACAAAACTTGTGTCGACATTAATCTTGAAAAAACCCAAGGTGGGAGGCTTCCAGGAGATACCATTCCTCTCCTTATTAGTGGTTACCTGGAGTTCTTCCACCACTTGCTAACTTTGTTGCACACCGTCACCTGTATGTTTGCATGACAAGACGAGAAAGAAGCCCAATAGTTGCCGCGATGGATTCCTTTCCCTTACCAGAAATCAAATCATTCCTCAAGTGTCAAGCTCTCCAGAACATGAATATAGTTTGATCACGCATACGCAAATTTAATTGATCCAATAAAATAAGAAACCAGTCTGGCCCAAAATATTTGATAATATCTTTGGCTGGTAAATTCCACACTTCCTTCAAAGCCATACGAAATGCACGAGTCTTGGGACAATTTACCAACGCGTGAAAAATACATTCATCTTCAATACCATTGATTGAGCACGTACCTAGAATAGTTTGATGGTGTTTTACCCTGTTAACTTGAATCGCCAAACTATTAGAAGCAGCCCTCCAAGCAAAGATTCTAATTTTCTGGGGGACATTCGCCTTCCAAATTATGTTCCAGAGCCTCCGTTCCCCATACTAGGATTCTCGGATTCACCCTTCGATTGCTTAAGAATCATTGCCAGACTATACACACTCTTCACCGAGAATAAACCACTCTTCTCATGGTGCCACGTAATAAGATCTCCCTCACCCAAAGTGAGAGTATGCAGCTTTAAAATTTCCTCTGTATCATGAGGATAAAATAGATGTCTGATCAGATTTTCATCCCACCTCCTAGATCCACTCATGAATCAGACACCCATTTAATCCTCGTTCTGTTCTTCTTGGCAGTAATGTTTAGGCCAGCTTCCCTAAGAATCCAACTATCCCTCAAAATATTTATAGTAGTACCATCAACAACTCTCCAAATGATGCCATTTTTCAGCAGCTCAAGGCCATGCATAATACCTTGCCAAGTAAGGGGCGTTGCTTGCGGGAAAACAGTATCAATAAGATGCCCATGAGGATAATATTTAGTTTTCATCACCTTTCCACACAGAGAATTTAGAAAAAACAATAAACGCCAAGCTTGTTTAGCCAAAAGCGCTTGATTAAAAAACATAAGGTTGCTGCCCTTGCGAGGATATGAGATTAAAAAAACTGTTATCAATACTCTGAATCAGTTGCCGAACATGTTACATGTGCCGTGAAAAATGTACGAGTTAGAAGCACAAACTGTGAGCTACTACATCACACGAGCAGACTTACACTAAAAAACATGTCCTTAATGAATTAGTCGTGGTGGCAAACTAAATGGCACTTATTATCATGTCAACCCCGATGTGTAAGGTTGTCTATGGTCAAAACTACTACATGGTTTAAAAGCCACAAGAAGATCTTCAATCAAAGTAACACACAATTGCATATATATGACATCAAATCTTATCTCCCATTCTTCCCACTCAAGACTCAACTCGACCATGACAGGATTCTTGCAGTTTTCTGATATCTTAATTTCATCTTCAATGGCTTTCAAAGCTGCATCTACCTATCGCTATTTCTCCTTCAACATGCGCTAACTTTTCATGCGTCAGACGGTCAACACAACTTAGAAAATCAAGCAGACTGTTTCGAGAAATGCTATAGCTAAGGGAAATTTCTTACTGGTTCAAGTTTATGGAAAGATGCGGCACTAAATACTTGGCCCGGTGGAAATCGGGGGCCCAGAGAGTAAAATAAGCGAGGAGTTATCTATGGACAATGTCCTGTAACCAGCATCCGTAATCAGTTGCCAGCAAGTCTAGCAATTTTGCTATGTTCCTGGTCTTACAAAATCATAGCTTCTTCGATCCGAATTAATTAACACAGTCTTTATGCAATAATAGGCTGTGAATCAATTGACGCAGCCTCTATACAACACGCAGGCTGGAGGAGGAAGTATGAGAGAGTGATTTTCACTTGTGGTGTGGTAAGAGAAGCACGTACGTACGGCATGTCCGCATGTGCATATTATATTTTATCAGCTCTAATAAACACCCAAGAATAGGATAATATGAAATCTTGCAATGAGACTTGGACACGTCGATCAAACAGGGGCTAGGGCTTTCAAAAAAGAAAACAGAAGCTAAAGCTAGGGCGCGTGGCCCGCCGACCACCGCATATCGCCTCGCCTGCATCTCACCTTTTCTTTGCATCGTGAGGAACGTCGGCATTATTGGACTTCACCGTCACACTGCCCCACCCAATCTCCTTCCTGAACCAGCCTTTACACTTGTATATTGGTCTCCTACTTGGCCTTCGGTACTTCATCCGCATGTGTTGGATCGAATCAGCAGCTCGTGATATGGGTGAGCAATCGAGCTTCGCGAAGCTACTACTTTGTACGTGGCGGCAAGGTACGAGCACCGCCGCGCGACGTGTCCCGTTGCTTCTGCCTATAAATGCCGCCTGCTCCAATCTCCTTTCCAACACAAGCAGTCGATTCATCCAAGCCAGAGTTGAGCAATACTAGCAGTGAGATTTGGCCCTTCCGATCGAGTGATTTCAGTTCGTGTTTGTTAGTGAGAGAGAAGACAAGCGGAGATGGCCTCCAACCAGAACCAGGCGAGCTACATGGCCGGCGAGACCAAGGCCCGCACCGAGGTAACCGTCGTCTCCTATAGTGCCTACCACTTCATCCTGCTGCCGCGCGCATGCGCCGTTGCTTCCGGCGGTGATCTGAAATGCTCTCTTCGTTGTGCAGGAGAAGACCGGGCAGATGATGGACAAGGCGGGCCAGGCCACGGAGGCCACCAAGCAGAAGGCCGGCGAGACGGCCGAGGCCACCAAGCAGAAGGCCGGCGAGGCCAAGGACAAGACGGCCCAGACGGCTCAGGCGGCCAAGGACCGCGCCGCCGAGAGCAAGGACCAGACCGGCAGCTTCCTCGGCGAGAAGACTGAGGCGGCCAAGCAGAAGGCGTCGGAGACGGCGCAGTACGCGCAGGATAGGTCCTCCGACGCCGCGCAGTACACCAAGGAATCCGCCGTTGCCGGCAAGGACAAAACCGGCAGCGTGCTCCAGCAGGCCGGCGAGACGGTGGTGAGCGCGGTGGTGGGCGCCAAGGACGCGGTGGCGAACACGCTGGGCATGGGCGGTGACAACACCACCAAGGACACCACCACCAGGAATCACTAGATGCATGCGTTCGCGCTTAATTTGCTTTCCTTTAGTCGTGTTTGGTCGTTCACGAGCCTTCTACTATGTTTCCACTCTTTCGTGATTTTCCGCTCATTTAGTGTAAGTTTGCCGCCGATTTGATCTACCCGTGTCCCGTTCTGTAATGAGTTACTTATAATCCATGTACTTCACTCGAAGGCGGCAATAAAGTTATATGTGATCGAATTTCTTTTGTCACGGTATCATTGAAACTTCAATCCGTTGTTGCCGGACCAACTGAGCATTGCTCATATGGTGAGGTACTGAGGTTCGCTGTGGAGGAACCAATCCAATCTATCGGTTCTTGGCCTTGCATTCTTCTTAATTTATTTCAGGTTTTTTTTTGTGATTAGACGTCCCGTCGAGAAGAGTCTTTACGGATTTCGTTAATCTGAAGATGTTGTGCTGGCTCGGTATCTCGAGGTACTATAAGAGCGTGTGTGTTTGGCTCGGTATCTCGAGGTACTAATAAGAGTGCGTGTGTCTGAAGATGTTGTTCTGACTCGGTATCTCGCAGGTACTTCCTCCGGTCCTTTTTAGTCTGCATATAAGTTTTGTCCGAAGTCAAAATATCTCAACTTTAACCAAATTTATAAAAATAAGTATCAACATTCACAACGCCAAATCGACATTGTTAGATTAATTATGAAATATAGTTTCATAGTACATAATTTTGCTATTGTAGATGTTGGTATTTTTTAATACAAATTTAATCAAACTTTGCAAAGTTTGACTTGACATAAATCTAATACACGGAGTAAAAAGGACCGGAGGGAGTACGAATAAAAGTGTGTGCGTGCGTTTATAGTGATGAGTGCGTGCAATGGCGGAGCTACAGAAAATAGATTGGGCGGGCCAACATGGCTAGATCTAAAGGGAGACTGTAATTTTTACCTTTATGGCCTAGTTTTTACACTCACTCTAGTTTTGGCCCTATGGCGTGCGGGCCATGGCACGCTTTTGCTTGTACGTAGCTCCGCCAGTGAGTGCATGTACATTAAAAAAATCATTATTGATGGTTGACTTCGTCAATCTGAAGATATGTGTGCGTGCGTTTATAGTGGTAAGTGTGTGTATATTCAAAAGAAAACATTGTTGATGGCTGACTTCGTCGATCTAAAGATGTTGTATAGGCTCGGTATCTCGGATGTACTCATAGGAGTGAGTGTGTGTGTTCATAGAAGTGAGTGTGTGTACATTCTAAAGAGAAAGATGTTGTGCAGCCGATGACAAAGATGTTGTGCAGTCCGATTCATCTATGGCCCTATCGATATTCAGAGATGAATCACTTGTTCGCTCTCCATATGGTCATCTAGCATTGGAGATCAAGTCCCTAAGATAGAACCAGGTGTTTATTCCACAAAAGCTTCATCGTAGTCAAAATAGAGTAACAGATTGTTTGACGAGATATAGCCATACAGAGCATAGCACAACTGTGTGGCTACAT